>NW_015112804.1:370564-418960 GCF_001443285.1 Poecilia latipinna | reverse complement strand
CCACCAGCTTCCTAGTGCCACACAAGCCCTGTTGCCAGCAATTCAACTTTAAAAGTTACATTTTTTTTCTATGCAGATTTGTACTTTTTCAAAGTTCTGGAAGCCTTAGAGGAATATATTGATAACTGCTTCGATCGGACCTGCACCATGAAGAAAAACAAGAACACACCAAGCACTCCAACTCAAACCTCTGAAAGAACCCGCCCAGGTACACCAAGTAGCGTGGATAACTCACCCACATTGTCATCCGATCCCAGCCCTCGAGAGATGAGTGTCATCTTATTGTCTATTGAACAAAAAATGTCTAAATTCAAAAACAGACTTTCATTGACTGAATTACTGCATAAAGAATGTCAAGACTTGCGTGATTAGTCTGGAACAGAAATTTTGGTAAAAGAAAAGAAAGACCTTCACTCTTCTCTCAAAACACTCACTCATTCATATTGAACAAACAGTGGAGAAAACGGTAAACCAAACAATCCCGGAAACAATAAGTCAAAATTCTTATGACAAGAAATTTATCAAAATAAATGAAAAACGATGCAATAAAAACCAAATCCTAGTGGCAGAGTGGTAACTTTTTGAGGTGTGATCAGTTAGTGATCATATCATTTACACATAGCAACAGTTGTTACTTGTAAATTTTGAAAATGCATAAGAAATAAAGTTTTTTAGCGGCCCCTCCAGTGTGGTGCCCCCATTCGTCACGTACAGAACCGGTTTTAACTGGTTTTAACAGGATGTTGGTGGCGTATAAACACCGAAAAGCAACATAAGGTATATAGTATCAGAAAGTACAAACTGTTCTCAGTAGGAACAGTTTGTACTCCCACATTTCTGTATCTAGAAGTCGGGAGAAAAGGCAGTTGAAGAGACTGAACAGTAACAAGTTTACAGGTCCGGATGGTGTCAGCTGGATGGTGTCCACCCCAGAGTCCTGAAGGTCTGAAGCTGCAGAGCAGCATCACCTCTTCAACATTAGCCTGACCTGAGAGAAGGTTCCACTGTTATGGAAAACATCCTGCCTGGTCCCGTACCAAGAAAACTCACCCATCTGCCACCAATGACCATAGACCTTTTGACCTGATAACCCACATCATGAAGGTCCTGGAGAAACTCCTGTTGGCCCACTTGAATTAGCAGACAAGAACATATGAAGACCCCCTGCAGTTTGCTTATCACTGTGAAGTTGGAGTTGAAGATGTCATCATACACCTGCTTCAACAAGTCCACTGCCATTTGGACAAAGCAGGCAGCGCTGTGAGGATTGTGTTCTTTGATTTCTCCAGTGCATTTAACGCAATTCAGCCAAATTTGCTGTGTGAGAAACTCCAGAAGACACAGGTGGAGGCCTCAACAATCGCCTGACTACCTCACAAACAGACCACAGTTTGTGAGACTGAAGAAGGACTGTGTGTCTAACCAGGTGGTCAGCAACACGGGAACACCACAGGGGACTGTATTCTCACCATTCCTTTTCACTCTCTACACATCAGACTTCCAGCCCAAGTCCAACTCCTGTCATGTGCAGAAATACTCAGATAATTTTACAGTTGTTGGGTGTATCAGAGATGGACAAGAGGCCGAGTACAGAGAGCTGGTCTGTACGCCTTGTGTCATGGTGTGGGAACAATTGTCTCACCTTAAATGTGAACTAAATAAAGGAGATGGTTGTCAATTTCAGGAGGAACAGGATTAGATTAAACCAAACTTCCATCATGGGAGAAGAAGTGGAGGTGGTTGAGGAATACGAGTACCTCGGTGTTCATCTGGTCAACAGACTGGACTGGAGATGCAACAATGAAGTGTCTTTAAGAAGGTACAGAGCAGACTGAACTTCTTGAGGAAGCTAAGATCCTTCAAGGTTTGCAGCAAGATGCTACAGATCTTCTATAAGTCGGTTGTTGAGAGCGTCAACTGTTCTGCCGTCATCTGTTGGGGCAGCAGCATCAGGGATGTGAAAAGGCTCAACAGCCTGTTAAAGAAGGCTGGTTCTGTTCTGGGGACGACTGTGGAACCTCTGGACATGATCATTTGCACATAGAAACAGTTGTTAGTAAATTCAGAAAATACATAAGAAATACCGCTCCCTCTAGTGCGGTGCACCCATTTGTCACGTACAGAACCGGTTTTAACTGGTTTCTACAGGATGTTGGTGGCGTATAAACACTGAAAAGCAACATCAGATACATAGTATCAGAAAATACAAGCTGTTCTCAGTCAGAACAGCTTGGCTCAACAGCCTGATAAAGAAGGCTGGTTCTATTCTGGGGACGATGGTGGAACCTCTGGAGATGATTATGCAAATAAGGACTCTTCACAGGATCAAGAAAATTATGGGGAACCCAGAACACCCTATTCATGAGAAGACGGAGCATCTTCAGTCAGAGGCTTCCTCAGATTTACTGTACTACAGACTACAATAAGAGATCTTTCATACCAGCAGACAGTACAATATATGCCTACAGTCATTACAATCTACAATAACTCTAATAACCCTAACCTACATAACCCCTATATGCACTGTGCTCATCAGGAGAGGGCTCGATGACAGTGGCTTGGATCCCTGAAGTCCTCAAGGCCCGGGCTGGGGTGTGTCACCCTCCCAGACCCCCCTGAAGCTCCGCCCCTGCATAAACAACACAAAATTGACCTCAGATCTGCTGGAGGGAGTATAAATCTCTTCAGTTGGCTGGAGCTGCATCAGACTGTCACTCTGCTTCCCACCATGATGCTGTTCCTCGTGATGATGATGATGATGATGGCTGCTTTTACATCCGCTGGACCTTTTCCTGCTCCACCTGAGGTCCCCAGGTGAGGTTCAACCTCAATCAGCCTCGGTTTATCTCTGCAGTTCTGCTGCTCTGACAGGTCAGATGAGGCATTTTTTGTTGTTGTTTTCTGTCTGCAGTGAATCCAAACTCACGGAGGACGACATGAACTCTCCTGAGAATCCTCAACGTCCTCCAAATTTTGCAAACTACCCTGTGTGAGTCATGTTGACGTTGCAGAGGGTTTTATGACTGTAATAAAAACATTTGCTGCTAAAACTTACTTTTAAATTCATTTCTACACCAAGTTATCTGCCTTTGAGTTTAGGTTATGGGGTGTCAAAAAAATAAACAGCTGCGTTTCATCTACGTCTGTATTTTGGAGTGATTTGAGAACAGTGCCTTGAGGTACTCAATGTTTGGTCTTTAATAGTTTAGATTTATCAAATAACAGAATCTAGCTTATCACTACTCACAGTCAGGTGAGTAGTGATAATATGTTCCCAGCATCATTGCTCACCTGTCCTGCATGGACTTCTGTACTCTTTTGTGATCTTAATCATTACCTTTACACCTGCAAAACATCTGGATTGAGACAAACTCCATCAAAGTTTTGCTGTTATACATGAAATGTCTTAAACAAACAAATGTGATCAGCTTGTTTATTATATTTGCCACAGCTACCACCGTAAACTAGAGCTAACACAGTTAGCAGTAGCTAATGGCTGTTCAAAAGGCAAGTGAAGCATATTTAAGTTTCTGTAACACACCACCCTAATACATGCAGAAATGTTTAATGTAGTTATCTTCTTTCAGTTTAATTTTACTGAAGAAATTGTTTTATTTTGAAGAAAAATTATTAATCTGTATGTTATGCTGTAATGTTTAACTGTGTGGGTATCAATAAATCTTTGCAAAAGCAAAAATAATCCACCATTCTAATATATCTGAAAGAGTTTTGATCCCGATGCTAACCATAAACAGCTTGTTACAAACTGGAGCTCTTTGCAATATTCAAAATCAATAAATCAGAAAGTAATTGGTGAAGGACACTGAGTATTTTCTCTTTGCTCAGATTGTGATTGGTTTCCTGACATGATTTATGTCATTTTCACATACATTTGAATAGATTCTGAAAATCAAAGAGGAATTGAGTTGATTAATCAGGATTATCTTAAATCACACAACTAGAAGATAACCTGACATCCAGAAGTTGCTTCTGATTAAAGTTTCTTTGAATTTACATAGCATATATTTTTTAGTACAGAGAATAACACTGATTCTTGATGTGTTCTTTTTTCAGGAGTAAATTGACGATAAAATGTACCTACAGTTTTTGCCGTAAAGAGTGGCTCGGTAACAAACTTAAGAGTATTGGAGATTCAATCACTGGAGTGAAGAAAGTTGATCCTGCGAAGTAGTGACATCACAAAGTCGCCCATTTCTACCTGACCAGACGCAGACAGACATCATGAAATCATCTTTGATTTTTTTCTTTGCTCTTTAATCATTTTCTGTTTAAAATCATAAATATTTTCTGGAAATCCTTTCAATAAACATAGTTTCTCTAATCTTATCCCATGTTACCTTGAAAAACTTGCATCTGTCACGGTTTTATGTAATGCACAATAAAAATACGCAATAAATTCAAGTTGTATGTTTCATGATCATTACATCCTAGAAATAAACTGCAGCGTCCATCTGTAACTACTAAATATGATTATATACTTTATAATTGTTTATATTTATTTACCAGCTTCATGAGATGTAAACCAAATCAACAAACCCATTACAAAAAAACACAAACGTGTGTCATTTGGGATTTTTATCAGTTATTCAAAGACAAAAACATATTTTCTTAATTGAATGAGTCTGATACAAATAGCACGACAAGATTCTTTTTGCTTATTGATGCTAAATTAAAGAGCTTTTATAACATGTTTTCCTTTGGAGCCTGATTTTAAATAAAGGTGATTTTTGGCGCCATCTGGTGGCGGAATAAAGAAGCTCACTCTTTCTCAGTGAGTCTTAAGAGTTTATTTCAGTTTATTTGATAACTCTTCTGCATATATGACCAACAACGTAACAAACAGGATTGTTGCAGTTAACACGATGAAACATTAACAGGATGATGTGAAACACTTAAAACCACTGATGCACACAGAGACGTTTGGCTTCTTCAGAGAAGTTTGGCAGCTTTGTTTTCAGGAGGGATGTCAGTGAAACTGATCTGCAGTTTGCCGACTCCACAAGGAAGATGAAAAACCACTGAAGGCCGAACACAACATCTTCAGGTGGACCTGAACGTTGAGGACGGATCCACATAAATTCATGCAGAAGGAAATGTACACTGAGCAGGTGAGTCTACAAACTCTGAAAATATATCTTTAGAAGCAGCCAAGTTCTTGGATCCACCTGTTTGTGCCTCTTAAGGTTTGTTTTAGTATGACGACAGAAAGTGTGCAGTGAAGCAGATTTCTCCAACACCTGTAGATGGATATCACCCAAACTAAAATGTTTTTGTTGGAATTTTTTCATTTTGTGTCTAAATGTGATACAACACAGGACATCTACAGGTAAATATCAAGGCTTTATCTTTAGACTCTGGATTTCATGAAACTGCTGCATGTGTTGCAGAGCCAGGGGTCAAAATAAAAGCATAGCCCACTAAGGAGTTTTTGCAGCAAAAGTACATCATCAGTTCAACTTACAACTGGCTATTGGCTCTTGAAGGTCTTCAGAGGCACCACCCCTCACAGAGCTTAATATTTATTGGATTTTTCACAGGTCAGGGTTATGACTTTCTGACCTTCTAATAACTCATTTCATGGACGGGGTGTCAGGAGGAGGATATGTCCTTTGAAGGACCCATCTCCCACTGGGACTTGTACCAGCATCTTCTCTCAATACCATACTTCAGGAGGGATGAGTCTTGCAAGCATTGGTAGTGTTTCCCTCTCTACAATGTTTGACCCCATCCTGCAACTCTATTTTAGTACACTACAGACAATGGGGAGACTCTGATGTCAGCAAGTAGTGGAGTCTCACACACTTCAGCCACAACCCCAATTTTATTGCACCGTAGACAATCTTTTCTGCACCTGCCCAAGTGCCCATGCTAATTTGGTGTTGGGTGGGGATGTAGGAATGGCCTGAGATCTCTGACAGCACCAATGAGGCTGGGAGGACTTGCTTGTGTGGGTCTCACCCATAGTGGTGGGTTCCTGCTGGGTGGGCTATGGTTCCAGAGAATGTGACATTCCAGCCATGGTCCACAGGGCCCACTCAGGACACTGGTGGACATTCTTCCCTCTTGACCTCTTAGGGAATAGCTCACCAGGGGGGACAGTGATGTTCCTTCCTGGCCTGGTCCCTCTGGGTTCAGATGGTATGTTCACATTCACCAACTCAACACAAATTATTTGTACACATACACCCACCCACATACACAGACAGACACAAATATAATCCAGATGGTTGAAAGCCATGTCACTAGATTACACAGGTTACTATCACATCAATATGATTAGTGGCCCTCCTTGATGCTTGATGCAGTCTGGATTTTCTTAAAGTTAATCATGCAATTAAAATGCCATCTTAGGATATTCTATGTGTAGAGCGAATTTTCCCTGGCACATAGACATCTATCTTCTCTATATGGTATCCCTGATATGCCAAAGACAGGACATGTTAAAAAAGAAAGACCCATCCTTCAGAAGACCTCCAAGCTTTTGGAAATATCTTTCTGAGAATCCATCTGTTGGAGGATCTGTCATCTGAAGGATCGGGTCTTTGAAAGAGTCTTTTTTCAAAGGATCTGGAATCATCTTTTGAGGAACTAGTCCTTTGAAGGTTAAAGACCTGAACCGAACCTTTTAAGGAATCAACTTTCAAAAACCCTGCCTTTTTGAGTGTCTGTCTTCAGGGGACATGCCCTTCATAGGACCATGGAACTGGATAGCCTGCTATGTGCTTGGCACAATGTTTGATGGACTCGTCTAGAAGGGCCCAGCTTTTGCAGGCATCATCTTTTAGGCAATACCTTTGAAGAATTTGTCATTTTGAGAATAAATCTCTTGAAATCAGGTTCAGCTCATGATCATGTCTCAACATCAAAGCCAATGTCCTGGTTTTGATAAACATCCCGTTAAGTTCCCACCACTCTGACTTTCACTGTTTATTAATGATCTATATCATGGCAGTATAAAATCAGAGCCAAATTTGGCAGTTTGTGGAACTTCCAATTTCCCAAAATGCACAAGTCTCAGCGTGATTTAGGCAGTGATATATAGTAACTTATGTTCTCTATGTCAAGGCAATATAGCTCAAAGATAAAGCGGCATAACAATGGACTGGCCCTTTGGGGGATCCAACCTTTAGAGGGCCAGGCTTATGAAGAAATCATCTTTAAAATGTAACATCTTTGAACTTTGAACCCATGATTTTTCATCACTTTGATTGCCACTGTTTTGTGTCTGTTATATATGTTATATATTCTGAATATATTCTACATGAAATATACACACAGCTCATGTATATATCCACATGACGAAGGACTGGGCCTACAGAGGATCCAGCTTTTAGAGGACCAGGATTCTGGTTTCTCCTGTTTCTGAATCTCTGTAATCTGAGTTCTCTCTGGAGGACCTCTGTTGAGTCCTTGGAGGTTTTTGCTTTTGCACATTAGCATCAGTCTCAATTGGTGGCTTTTAAACTATCTTTTCATATTCTTAAGAAAACAAGGTAATAAAAACCCCTCAAAGTTGCATGTTGATGAAAGTTTGTTTATAGCACATAAAATGTTGAATGTTTTGAATATATTTGGCTTTCTTTTCTAACTTATGCCCTGACTGTGAATAATATTACATTGGCCCCTGAGTTTATGGATGTTCATAAGGTTCTGCAGCAGTTTACTAAATTACTGTACTTTTTAATGCCCATGTACACTTAGTGCCAAAGGGATATCTTTGCTTGTAAACCAAAAATACTATGCAAAAAATAAACATACATCTCTGAATTTGCTTCACTGGAGGCACAAACTGAACCAGAATTACTATGGATCCAGTGATTTTCATGATCAAATCAATGGATCCAGTAAAAACGTATAAGGAGCGCTAACAGAGGATGTTGTGCCAGGACTTAGGCTGAACATCGATCTACGCTGGACATGGATAGCAGCATCAAGGACACATGGAGCACAGTTTATAAGTGCAGAAAACAGAAGACAATTAAGCAACAGAACAGGAGGAAATTCTCAAACAGAGCCCTTTTAATGGAAATTACTTGGATTTTTAAAATAATGTTAGCTGCCAATTAAACCTAATTTTCTCCATCATGTTGTATGAGATTAAAAAGCTTCCTTTTTTCCATTCTGTGGAAGACGTGTTACAGATTATCTGAATAAAGTTCGAGTATTGTTCCATTATGAGCAGAAACATGACCCACATAGTGAAGGGCTGTTTGCACAGATGTTTTATATGCCTTTTCTGTCTTTGCAGGTTAATCTGCATCTGAACAAAATGAAAACTACTAGCATAACTACTGAAGCAGAAAATGAAAAAAAAAGAACTTTTGTTCATACAACCATATGGCACTAAACCTAAAGCACTAATCATAAACATTAATGCTGAAGTACTACCATCATAGTATTTAGCAGAAGCTAATGCTAGCGCTAAATTCAACCATGTTAATATGTTGACACAACATATCACCCTCTGTGGGGACAAATTTGATTTTGCACACTTACTTATTCAGTTTCATTTCTGGAAGTGATTTTTTGGAACAGATATTTTACTCATGTTTTCAGTTTTATAGATGTTGAGTTTTGCTAACTTGATGGTAGGACTTCGGTCAGAAATCATGCAGGACATCAGTGGATTTTAAACTGTTTTTGGTGCATTCTGGGTACAGAAGAAACCTCATTTGCTGCACCACATCACAGATGGAGAACATGAGGAGAGGAAATGGAACTGTCGTGTAAACACTCTTCACTCACTTTAAAAAAAAGCATGAATATAAACGTCTAACTACTTGAAGAATTATTAACAGTCGATAACCAAAACATCAAGACATATATCAATTCAGTTTATGCTACTGAAAGTTCACTAAATCAACCAAGTAAATTAGCTCTTTAGAATTTAGAGGTAAGTAAATTTGCTAAACGATTTCAAATAAGCTAAATGCCCACCACTGCTAATTTCCTTGAATCTTAAATGGTGCTTTCTACAGATTTCAAGAATTTACTTATTACTTTCCTGACACTTTCAGGCTACTTTAATGGGATTTTTAGGTTGCTCACTATGGGAATGTTGATTACTTTACTGTATCTTAAAAGGAAGAGCCAGGATTTCATGTTACGTTCTCTTAATTTTCTAGAACTTTAAGGGCATGTTCCAGCTTCTCAACATGTAATGAGGATATTTATTTGATTTTTACCTGTTACCTAGACTCTGTTTGAGAACTCAGAGTGTTTTCCATCCTTTTCTGGAGAACAAATTTGTTCCTTTTTCTGACTTCCCGTTTCCTCATTGATATGTAGGTACGAAAGGACAGCAAGAAGAACAGGCCACACAAAGGTAGAGAATACTAAACACTTCAGATTTAGGCGCCTGAACTTACAGAAGACATCACCTAAAAAGTACCTCCAGTTGAGACGAGCTGATGTGTCCGTCCCAGACTGTGTGACCCTGAATGCATCGTCTCTGTTATCTGAGATAGGCTATGGCTTTGGAAGGGGGATTATCAGAGGAAAAACAACATCCAAGCATCCGTTCTCCTTCAAAATGTTCTTATTTTTTCCCTTCATCTGTCTCACATTGTTTTAGAAAAATAGAAATCAGGAAAACATTATTACAAAAATAAACCAAAATGTTTGTCCAGATTCTACATCCACATGACAACTTCACAGAAATATGACTTATATTGCACAGCGAGGGATTTCCTCCAGTAGGAAGTAAATCACTGACACGATTTGTAGAAAAAAGAAACACATTAAAATGATCCAAAGATAAAAATCCTGGATGTGTTTGTTTTTTTTTCTTTGTTTCCACAGACAGACAGCAACTCGATTCCCAGGCCCTCCTTCATCCATCAGGAAGAAAAAATAAAATCATCCGAAAGCTGCTCCAAGGGAAGAGTAAAAACCCAAAAACACAGGATGAGTTTTGGTTGAAGGCACAGAGTTCCAAGAACAGGAATGTTGATGCTGACTGGAAGCGCAGCAGATGGTTCTGTTCCTGCAGTCCGATTGACTCCCCTGATGGTCGGAGGGCAGGGCTTCGACTCTCTGCGGAGACAAGAAAGCGACAGAACACAAGGATTTAGTTTCCCTTTAAGGTCACGCTTAGGTTTATACAAAACATGTTCATTACATTTTCTTTATACAAAATCATTCTTACATAAAGAAATATTAGTCTGCTTATTTCTGCTTATTTTGAGTTCTTTCCAGAATGAGCTGTTTTAGACAGCTTTGAAAAGCAGAAGTGGAGCCTCCTGCACAACCAACCAAAATGCAGAAAGTGGTTTCTGAATGGTAGATCAACAATAAAACACTTGTCTTTTCCAGCAACCATTATACAGCTCACCAAACATGCTGGAGCTCCGCTTGGGTTGCTAGGTAATGACGCAGTTCCCATGGAATGTGACTTAACAAATTCCAACTATGTTATTTGTTTAATTAAAGTGCTGCATACTTAATTTAGTGATGAGTAGGTAAGGGAACATTTTGTTGGGCATCAAGTCCTTTTGATTTTACAATTTTGGCTGATTTGAGAAAAGGTTCGGACACCCTTAGCATATGCTTATTTTTGAATGTCCTAGTCAAAGTACATACATGAACCCAAATCAGAATTTGCTGCACAAGTTGAATATTGGTGACTCATTCGTTCCAATCTGACTCAATTTTGGTTTCATTACACAAGACGGCTGAATGCAAATGCACACCACACTTTTCAGATTTTTATGTGCAAAACATTTTAACTTTTTCCCTCTACTTTAGAGTCATGAACTAGTTAGTCTCTATCACAAATCTGAAGCAAAATACAAACAAACTCCAAGACGCTGGTAACAGGAAGGCCCTTTATTGATGTAACCTGTGAGGTTTCACCAGGTCTGTATGTGGCTCCACCCCCACCTCAACGCCATCTTCCTTGAAGTTAATACTCCCGTCCGCGGCAGATGGTCCAGGGAGCATCCTCGGCCCTCAGCAGCTCCTGTAGTTATGAATGATTGCGCTGCTGTGGGCATTAAGTTGGATCAGTGTAATCCACCGCAGCATATGCAGCAGCCAAATCCACTGGAGAGGAGGACTTTCCTTTGTTGATTTCCCTCCGTAGAGACATTCCTAGAAGGTCAGGAGGTGTTAGGTTGGCTCGTCTTTTTTCCTCTGATGCTCACTTATCACAGTATCAAGGCATTGATCGTCCATTCTACGTCTTAGCTCAGTTAGACATTAATTATGCCTCTAGTTTGAAGCACTCAGCCAATTACAAACAATAAAACTGGATTAAAAGGAGACCACTCCAAAAGCAGGAAGTGGACTACAGAGCAGGGCAGTCTGGGTAAATTCAACCAAAACAAACGTGCTAGCCTCGTGCTAGCATGAGAAATGGCTTGTGGTCTTTTAATAAAGGCAAAAGAGAAACAACTGCTGAAATCTGACTCTACTCCATTTTTGATTATATTTTGTGGTGTAGGAAGATGCACTCATATATTTTTCAGAGGTTTTTGTGTAATTTCCTTCAGTGGTTCTTGTTGCAGCGCCACCACAGGCGAGGAGGGGAATAGTTTTTTCAAAGTTTTTGGTTTGTTTGACAATGCAGTGTGAAAGCGAACCACAGCAGCTGAAAATGTAACAAATGTTAAAATTTTTGTTCTCAATTGAACCGAGTCTATTGGACTATTAGATGGGAAAACCCTAAAAACCTTAAATCAATTATCTAATTATTGGTCCCTCTAAAAACAGGGTGGTACATGTTAACAAGCTAAAACTCAAAACACAAAATTCAGATTATTTTCTTTCTTTTATTAAAATTGCAAAAACTATTTTGTTTATTTTGTTTAATTGCAATGTCATTAGCTCAAAATTAACATATAAGTTTTATATTTTAAAATCAATAGTTTATTAATATTGATGAAACTAGTTCCACTGGCAGATTATTGTACTTATAAGATATTTTCCACATATCATATTGGCTTAAAACAAGCTCTTACTTGTAAGTTAGTTTTGTCTTTTTTAAAATGCACTCAAGTATTTGCATAGAAACAAGATGAAAATAGTAAGATTTTGTAATTTTTGCAGTGTAGTTTTAATTGGCGGCTTGTTCTGCTTGTTCCACTAGTCCTCCTAGTGGACTTTGTGTCCACTAGGAGGAGCTGCAGGATCTCCACAGTCCTGTTGACTCCAGTTGATCTGGAGTCAACAGGAGTGTTGACAAAGATATTGTTAGGAGTCAGAAACCCTCCGATCAGAACCGACCCGCTTCCTTAAACTGAGCGCTTCTCTCACACACTCTGTGACCTTTTTCGGATGTTGGAGCTGTGACATTTTGGTGTTTATGCTCCAGTGGTCACATTAAACTGACGTAAAGATGAAGCAGAGTGGTGTTTTCTGAAGACAGCATGCATTTTTCCATGTTTGCATGTTGGGAGCAGGCTGCAGAGATGAAGTTGTGTCCTTCCTGCTACTGACTCTGATTAAAATCAGAACGAAGCAGTTGGATGTGATGATTCACTGCTGAGGCTGTGAAACATCGCGCTAACCTGGAGGGCTCTTCTTGCTTTGTCTTGTTTTGTTGTTTTTGGCTGTCAGCTCACAGAGGAGGACACGTTTTCTGATTCTGCTTCCACATCATCCCTTGTTGCCACGGTGACGGCTTCCCAACACCTGAAACAGCTGAGTTTGCACGCAGGCCTTCGCGACCTTGACCCTGCTCCCCCCCATCCTCTGACTCGGACTATAAGCGTTTCGCTAGAGGCTCGTTTGCAGCCGTCACTTCGGCTCTGCAGCAGCGTCGTGAAGTCGTGCAGCGAGGCTAATGAGCTGAAAATAAAAAATAAAACATGACAGCGACGATACACCGAGTCCCAACAGTGACTGGATGCATTCAGTTCACTAACAGGGAGGATAACCATCCCATCAGGGGAAAAGGCTAATTCAAAATATTGTTATTTTTCTTTCTTAGAGATTTTGTTTTACAAATTTGTTAAAACGTAATCTGTGAAAAAATCGGTCTCCTCCATGTCCTCCCTGAGCTTCTATTGTCATCTGAAGAAAAGCACCAAAAACAACCAATGAGAACCAGGAGGAGGGTCTCAGCGCTGTCAATCAACCTTGCGAAGGCGCTGCTAAGTGTGCTAATGGTGGAAAAACAACTTGCAGTTACAAGAAAACCATGATTAGTGGCTATGCTAACTAGCCTTAGCATTCAGAACAAGCTCAGATGACAGGGAGAAGCTGCACTGCAGCAGAGTGTGCACAGAGCCCTGATTGACAGCGCTAAGACCCGCCTCCTGGTTCTGATTGGTTGTGTCTAGTTAGTACTGGGAGTACTGGCAGAAGGCAGAGGAACTCGGTTTTTTTGATGGATTATCTCATACTTTACTGTCACGACATACTGACAATTTCAATAAATAATTTAATTACCCTCAGGTTTGGACTTTGACTAGTCCACATGTGGCCAGATGTCTGGGAAAACAAATAAATTTTCATGCGTTTTGGACTTCTATCCACATAAAAGCTCAGATTTGTACCAGTAAGGCCTTTTAGCCTTATAAAGACTTAATGTAGTCTTTATAAAAACAAATATCTTCGCCAAATCGTTTGAAAAAATAACATCATACTCACAGGATCAGCTTGAGAAAATCTATGAAAAACAAATCCACACAAACCCGCTGAAATGCACCACTGAGTGTTGTTTTAAATACACCACACCTACAGGGGGCGGTGTACTTCAAAGCCATACTTCATTGTCTCTTCCTGTCATTAGTTTCAACGTTTAACTGTTAATTTAGTCCATAATGGTTTTCCATACTTCGGTTTTTAGTGTTTAGTTTTTTACGTTCTTTCTTTTGTTCAGCTCTTTGCTTGTTTGATTAGGTTTCTATCTTAGCATTAGTCTTTCATTTTTGGTTATTTTCCCTTTGTGTTCATTTCTGTGTTTATTACTGTCGCTTTTCCCTCAGTTTCATAGTTAGAGGATGTGAGTCATGCAAACTTTTCCACTTTTTGTCATTTTATAACCACCAATTTCAAAGTATTTGTACCACAAAGCACAAAGTAATTGCAAAGTTCTTTTGATTTACAAAAAAAAAAAGATCTGAAAAGTGTGGTGTACATTTACATTTCTTCATAAAACCATATTTTATTGAAATTGCTTCATATTCCTCTTGAATAGTTCAACCTGAGTCACATTGGATGGAGAGAAATTGTTTTCATTAGTTTTATATTAAGTTCTGCTGCCGTTTTTAAATTTCACAACTTTTATTTTGGTCTATCCAGTCAAATTTCAGTATAATTAATATAAGATTCTGGTTGCAAAGTGTTGGATTTATGGATACTTTTCTGAGGCATTCAGGTTTAAAATGTCGGCATTCGCTTTCTAAAATCTGTTCAGATCCTTTTACTTTGGTCATATCTGATTCCTGAAGCCAATTGGATCAGGCTAAATCCTGGTGGCTGCAGCCGATCCTGCTGGGATTTATAACGTCTGTTTTTAAGGATATAACGCTCAGCTTGGAACATGATCCATCAGAGAGGCTCAGAGTTTCCAATATGAAAACAAAACCAAATATTCCACCTTTTCTTATTGGGATTTTCAGGACTTATTATTAGCATCTAATTAATGAATTAAACTTTTGACAGTTACAATAAATTCAGGAAATATGAGGAATATTTTACAGCCATTTTGCTGCAATAAGTCCCCATGTTGTATTAGTTTAAATATAAAAACAAAATATAGACTTTAAAGTTTCTTATTGGTTTTGTTCAAACCTGGTGCAAGAAATCTAGAAAATTTATTTTCCACAAACTTTTCCCCAGTGAGTAAAACTATCGAGGAAAATAAAGAGATTTGATGCAACTTTTAAAATGAATATCTTACACACAGTAGATAAACCCCCTAAACAATTTCAGGAACAGGAAAAACTCAGTTTAAAGTACTGGTGGGGCAAAAAAATTATTATTTTTGAAAAGTAAATTTACCAATTTTGAATTTGGTCCACCAAAAATCAAATAAATAATAAAAATGGCATCAGAATTTTATACAAAAAGTGACAACAATCCATTTAAAAAAATATATATTTTCCCAAAAACACACAATTTGAATGTCTTTCTTTTAATAAAGCAAATGTGCAAAAAATCCTTCTTAATTTTGGGGGGATACATTAATTTACACAACCACTCTTACAAAATGTCTAACTACTTTCTTTATTTTAATAACTACATGCTTGAATTGTTATTTTAAATTGTTTTATTGTTCTTATTTTTCTGCCAAGTAATTCTGAGTTGTCCATTTTGGTCCATGTGACAAAAAGTTTGGATACATTTTTTTTTTCCCTTTATATAAGAATAATAATTCAACCTTACAGTTCAATCAAAAAAACTCAGAAAGCTACAAAAAAAAAAGGAAAGAATGATTCAAT
Organism: Poecilia latipinna; assembly: GCF_001443285.1. Taxonomy (NCBI): domain Eukaryota; kingdom Metazoa; phylum Chordata; class Actinopteri; order Cyprinodontiformes; family Poeciliidae; genus Poecilia; species Poecilia latipinna. Next base: position 403,550 of record NW_015112804.1, on the reverse strand, counting down.
TTTGATAATAAAAAACTACCAAAAGTAAAACTAAGAATATAACTAATAACCAATAATATAAAAGAAACAAGGTTTTTAAAAGACATAAACTGTCAAACATTGTTGGTTTGCTGCTGAAATGTCCAAGACAGAATGGGGTTAAATAAAAATAAAATGGTGGCTTTTCTTTGGACTGTCCTGGTTTCCACTGCGCCGGTTCTGCTTTCCTGTTTTGGTGGAAGGAAAACGTCTTGCACCATGTTGGCGTGCTCGTGCGTAACGTACAGTCAGCTGCAGGTGAGCACGAGCTCACATTTGGTTTGTAAAATGTTCCTGTTGGCTGAGCAGAGATGCTCCCCTGTTGTGACAACTTTTCTGCTCCAGTTCATTCTGGCTATTTAACAGTCGGAGATGAATGAGAGAACATTCGGCGCTGCTCACAGCCCACGACTTCACACCCGCGTCCTCTCGGAGAGCGAAGTGTGATGGTGATGAGCTGTCGGGAAGACGGTCTGCTGCCTGCAGAGTCAAGGCCTCTGATTTGTTCAAGCAGCAAAACCACCAGATTACAGATTACATTAAATTTATCACATTCCATCTTTATGTGGATTTCCTTCACTGCAAGATCTGATGATATGTTACTTCGTATCTCTCAATATTTTGATTTAAATATTATTGTTATTACACTGTAAAACAGGCATGTCGAACTAATTTTCATTTTGGGCCAAATCAAAAATCTGAATGTTCTTAAAGGGCCAGTAGTGACAGAATGAATCGATAAAACCAACTGTTAAAATATCAATAACTAGCTGTTTGTTTCAGCAGTTATTGATAAAATTAAATAATATTGAACATCTTTTCACTCTGATCAGTAAATTCAGGATTTCATGCTTGTTTGTTAATTTTTGAAATCAAAATCACAAAATTTTATGATATTGGTGCTAATGTGTGATATTAAACATGACTAAACATTGCCATATCGATCATGGAGCAGTCATTTTATGAGAACTATACAAATAAAATGTCGAAAATAAAATGAGTAATTTTGTCTCATTCAAAAAACTTTTTCTGGTAAAATCGCATCTTTATTCTGCTAATATGAATATATTCTCATATGTAGCCTGAAGCTGATAATCTGTCGCACAACCAACAGAAGACATGGCTGAAATAAGACTTTTTAAAAAATGTTTTCTTTCATTTGTAAATTATTTGTTTATAAAAGAAAGTCCAAAAAAAACAAACAACAACAATTAGGATTTTATTTCAAATGAAACAAATTGGAGATTTTATTTTTAAGCCATAATGCAGTCCTACAACAACTGATGGTGTCATCCAGGACAAGTCCTAAAATTGTCCACAAATTCAGCCGTTAGCATCTCATAAACTGTCATACAGCAAGGATCTTCAGTCAGAGGCCTCCTCAGATTAGTTGGAAGACTGACTGCTATGGGAGATCATTGCTACCCACAACATTACCATCCACAACGACTCTTTGAAGATACTTTGAATGACATTTAAGTTCCCTTTTGGGATAAATAAAGTACTTTTGAATTGAATTATCATTATGGAGAAGCAACAGAGACTCCCAGCTCAGGTAGGAGAATCTGTTCAGCTGTCAGTCATTCACTCTAAACCTGTTCTTTAAAAGTGGCGACTAAACTGCTGAAGAAAAGACAGTTTGCAGTTTTTCATCAAGCTATCAAGGGGATAAAGCAAAAATGTGCAAGTAAGAAATTGTTCTGCTCAGAAAACACCCCCAAAACACGGTGGTGGCAGCATCATGCTAATCATATGTCAAAATGGCCCAGTCAAAGTCCAGAATCTGTAGCAAAATTTGAAAATCAACTTTTACAGATCCTCTCCAGAGATTTCTTCATGTTGGTCTTTCAATAAAAAATAAAATTATTTACAGTCAGCGGTTGGTTGTGAAACTCAGCGGAGCTCTCTGATTGGCCGTTGGGAGCATGTGACCGCGGCGTGCGAACATGGACCTCAACATCAGCAGCTCCAATTCATGCACACTCCCACAGCATCTATTTATATCTGGGGTGAGACATGCTGAACGTTATTACTGAGTAATTAAATCTGTGTGTTCATGCATGACTCCTGTGGCACATGGAGTCAAACGTGCTGCTGTGACCCATCAGCTGGGAAAAAAACCTAAAAATAAATGTAAATAAAAACAGAGGGTTAAGTGACGCAGCCGTGCCACCTCGTCTGGGGATAATAAATCAGGATTTTCCCTCTTTCGGCTCCTAAAATAGCTCACAAACTCAGGTAAGGGAATCCATTACTGACAAGCTGCAGCGTTTTATCCCAGATTTATCTGACAGGTTAAATCAACAGTAATGTTTCCTGATTTATTGTTTTGATTCAATGAGTGATTCTGGATAATAACTCAGCTTTACAAACGTCGATCAGCCACTCATGCTTGTCAACAACTTCCTCATTGCTATGGTTACGCATCATCCCAGGCAGTAAAAACTGAGAAGTACAACAGCATCCATAAACAAATTAAAAGAGGAAGAAAACTCCCCCAAAATAATTAAATTCCTTTTAATACACCAGATGTATTGGAGCAAGCAGATCTAACAGCATTTGGTTTTAAAAATATCACAACTTCATCTGGTTTGGTTCCTCACAGATTCCACCTTTCACAGTGGGCCAACATCTTAATCACATCAAAGTTACAACAGCTGCATGATCGGGTTTATCATCAGGCGCTGTCCAATATGTACAGCGGCCCAGAAGGGTCAATAAATGCAAAGCCACAACGGAAAAGCTACAAAGAACAACAGAAGTCACAACACAGAAACAAAAAACTACTTGTCAAAAGTCACAACGGAACGACAAAAATCTGCCTCAATATATGGAAATATCTTGTTAAAGAACTCCAAAGTATTTTGATATTCTATCTTTTATATGCTGATTTTTTGACAGTGGGATCTTTCATGTCTCTTTCTCATGTTTTTCTGCTCTACTTAGACCCATTGTGTCTTTTGTTGTTTATTTTGTCTTTTAATTTTTCATCTGCTGTCTTCCAGTTTGTGTTACGATCCCTCCAACCTGCTCCAGTAACCCCTCCATGAACTGCACCGTTGTTGCAGCAGAGCATTGTTAGAAACATGGGTTTACCAGTGACTTTAATACTGAATGAAAGCTTTTTTTATGAGAACAGATGGTCCCTAAACGATGGTCCCTTGTGTTGTTCTTTTCTTTTTTGGCTCTAGTGTTGGTGATAAACAGCGACAGCCTTTTTTTTATCGCGCTCATCACAGATTCTGACCCAAAATATTAATTTTGCTCTTATTTACAAACTTTTTTCATGCAGCAACACACTTTATGCATTTCTACAGCAACACAACCCGATCAGCACAGAAAAATATGTCTCATAGGATGCTTAATGTTCTGTATTATTCCACAAATCTGCCTGTTTTACTCTCTGTTCTTTAACAACATTCACTCCCACTAAATTAGAAAATATCAGCTGATCTACTGCAGAAAATAGTTTTTTAATGTCTGCAGCAATGTCTGTTAAAGGTAACAGATATTTGCAGAAAAAAAGAGGAGTAGGGTAGATTTAGATGGAGCTGAGAGGCTCTGAACATGAGATTTGTTGACAACGAGAAAAATATCACATAATGCTTGTGTTAATCCTTTAATCTGCATGTTTTAGTAGCCTGAAAACTAACATCAGGTCAAATTTCTGAGTTTTATAACTCGCCTTTTTACCTCAGCCATCTTCATGTGACCTTTATAAGGGTTATTACGCAAGTGTAGATTTAATATTTTGTCATTTATGTTGCTGACGGGTACAAATTTGCAATGTTAAGTACCTGAAGGCATTTTTAACACACCCAATAAGTCCAAAACCAGAAAATGTAAAAAAAAAAAAAAAAAAAAAAATCAGCTTTAAATTTTTGTTTGTGTGATAAAATTACCAGATCAGCAAAAACATAGTGGAAAAGTTTAAATGTTATCTTTCGGTTTAAAATGCACCATCTAATATAATATCTGGTTAATAATGTGGTTTAAGAAAGATACTACAACATTTGGATAATGTATTTTCAATAGTAATTAATACTGTAATAATTTTAGATTTATGTAAACATTTATTTCGGGGCGGAACTTTCGTTGTGTATTTTATGTTCCGGGGAGCAGAAGGATGCCTGCGTCGTCCGTTCCCTCGGACGCTAACATTTTGCTTCCTGTCCGAGTTGGTTTGCTTTCAGCTGCTTTCAAAAGGTCAGAAAACAGTGAAGAAACCCCCAAATAATGCTTTACATGATTAACATAAACCCAAAGACATCGCCATGCTGACTTTAAGTAAATATTTATGAACAAAAGTTTGTCTAATTAGCTACTTCCGGGGTAGTGGCCATTTTGTGCCTCACTACGCTTTCACTATTTAATGGGGATATCTGTTAAACTTTTGTTCTTAATAAATATTTAAGGAAGCTACAGGCTAAGGATATTGTGTTAAAAGGTTGTTTTAAAATGTAAGTGATTTACTTTTTTAATTATTCAGCTCTGCATCACGTAAAAGACAAGCACATCACAGCTAACTCCGGTTAGCAATATTTTAAACATTCACTCTGCGAATGTGAAGCGTTTAAGTCAATTAAGCACTAACAAATGGAAAATATGATTGTTTTGTGTAGAATTGTTAATGAATACAAATAATAGTAAAACATTTTTAAGAATATTTTGGCAGAAATCTATAAAAGTCATGTTGGCTGCAGAAGACTTGAGGCTGTGGCTCACTGTAGTTCACCTTTGACCTTTAACATACAACCGGAGGAAGGGGAATGATTTAGGTCAAATCATATTTTGTGTGTTACAACATATTTTGTGTGTCAAAGCATAGACCTTAATCCAAGTTAAGTTTAGTATTACAAGCGCTGTTCTACTTTTGTCATATGATGACAAGAAAGGCTTTGAATTGAATTATTTTTTTTTACATCCAATTTGATTGAATCTGAGCTGTTATTCAAGAAAAGCTCAGCCAATTTCTTTCTCTTTATACTGAAGGTGGGTTCCCTGCAGGAGATAACAGAGTACAGTGACCTACATCTAACCAGAGAGAGACATAATCTTATACCAAATTACACAAAATGACTCCAGAGTGAAGAAAACCCAGAATGTCAATTTATATAAATGATTTTTCAAAGAGAAAAAATGACATCAAAGACCAAACGAGGACCAGAATGTAGCATGTTACAGCCAATCACTTGTTCCAGCTGCATTAATGGCAGCTGGAACAGCAACAGTTTGGTCCTGATGTGGCTCCTGTTTGCATACGAGCACCATCACGGCCACTGTGGGCAGCGCCGTGCTGCACGCTTTGAAGCCGCTGATGCAGAAACGATGGCAGCGACCGCTCATGTGGAAGCGCTGCGTTCAGTCTGTCTGCTTAGATAACGCTCCACTCATGCCTCTTTGTTTGCTTGTTTTCTGCTTATTTGATTCCTCTCTTTCTCTTTCTCTTGGTTTTCAGAAGGAGCACAGTCAAACTGCAGAAACGGAGCTGAAGTTCAAATGAAGCCGCACCAGAATAAAAACAGGTCAGAATATCCTCTTAAACGAGTAAACGCTCCATGTTGTTACACCACAAACACGGCTGGTTGGTGGTACTTTCAGGATAGTTTGGTTTTAAATGTAAAATATATATGCAACACATTCTAAAGGCCCGTGGACGGATTTTATTGCAAAAAGTGGCTTTGTTACGAAAAAGGAAAACGTTACATAACAGGAAGCTTATTCTGTTTCCCACAGTCATGTTGTCAAAAAAGTTCATTTTCTCCCTTTTTTAGTTTTTTATTATTATTATTGATAATATGTTATACTAATATTAGTATTAATTGTTATACTTCCATGTTGTTATCAGGCTTTTATATTTTTATTGTTGCTTCTATTTGTTTTTCTTAATGCCTGTTTATTTCTTCATTATTTTTGTGTATTTTGATTTTTTTGAGTTAATTTTGTATTTTCTTTCTATACCTATAACATCACTTTTATTTTCATTTTCAATTCTATTTTTTGCCATTTTTTGTACAAATAAGTAAGGAATATAAATTATTTACATTATTTTGATTTTACTTATTTTTTCTGTGTTTTACTTTTTTAATTTTTGTTTTACATTTTTCTTTTTTCGTAATTTTTTCTTGTAGTGTCTACCTTTTTATTAATATTGTGTTATTTTTTGCTTTTTAAATATTTATTCTCTTTACTCCTTTTTCTGTATTTCTTAAATTTTCCTTGTTTTTATTTAAGTAAAACTTTATTTTTTTGCTTTTCTTCTGGAGTTTTAAAATCAAAGTTGTACCATGCAGCGCCCCCTGCTGTTTATCTCAGTCACCATTTTAACAGCTACAATCAGCAAAATGATTATCAGGAATCGGCGTTCGTGGCTGTCAGACATCCATCATCATTAATCAGGAGGATCAGTTTTAAGATGGATGTGATGTTTTATGAACGTGTGATGTTTAAGTCGATCCCTGCGGCGGCTCCGATGATCCCACTGAAGCAGAGCGAGGCGGGAACAGTGAGAGGGATTAATTAGCCCTCTCAGTGGAGTTTACACAGATTTCACTAATTCAAGCCCTCGCGATGATTTCCATTTTAAAGTTAACAGCTCTTCTCCGAGGCCAAACAATCAGCCGTTACATAAGCTCATCCGAGTCCTTATGTTTCCACGTCACGGAGCCGGCAGCTGAAAACTGGGAATCATCAAACTCTGATGAGGAGATCGCTCCCTGTTTTACTGTCACGGCTCCAGTTAATAAGCTGGATTATGACTGCATGGTGGGGGTTTGCATAAAACCCACCACTTATTACATAAAATAAATTTAAAAAATCTTACAATACATGACTAATTAGACGTTCAAACATGTATATTTTTTATCTTTTATGTTAGTAAAAAAGTGATTGCAGTTTGTCAAATGTGTGGAAATTTTACCACATCCTGAGATGTCACAATCAATCATTTTGTTGATTTTGGCTGTTAAAAGGGTAACTGAGATAAACAGTAGGGGGCGCTGTGTGGTACAATTTTGATTTTAAAACACCAGAAGAAAAGCAAGGAAATAAGTTTGACCTCTTAACCAACCAAAAATGAAAAATAATAAGTTTTAAAACAATAATAAATTAAAAAAAGCAAAATAAAAAAATAGAGAAAAAAGAGTAAAGGAAAATATTTAAAAATCTTAAAAATTGCACACTACTATAATAAGATAGACTACAAGAAAAAAATGATAAAGAAAAATGCAAAACAAAAAATGTTAGCTAACGATAGTACATAAATTACTTTTTCAACTTTCTGAAGATTAGTTAAATATCTTTATCAAAAGAAACTTTACGCTGTTGGAACATTTGGAAGTTTATTTGTGTTACAAACACAAACTTCAATGTTTTTATTGGGGTTTTATGTGAAAACCCAACACAATGTGGTGCTTAGGGCGAAGGATACATCATTTTCAATATTAAATAAAAATAAACCTAAAAGTTACAGATGCAAATTTTTGCACATCTGCTACAATATAAGGATTTTGTAAGTTTTTTTTCCCATGTATGTTAATATGTGAACTTTAAATCCTTTTCTTTAGGATAAAAATCGACCACAAACTTAAAACTAAAACAGGTAAAAAAAATTAATTCTCTATCCTTTCTAAGACATAAACAGAAACTTTTCAAAAGAAGGAAAGAAAAAATGTGATTTTATTCAAAATGGATAAGACTGTATTTGCTAATTTATTTTGATAACATGACAAAAAATGTTGCTGGATGATAAAAATTATTGCAATAAACAATAATGTAGTTTTGAGACTATTTTCAAGTAATACAATGCTAATGGCATAATCATGCAAGAAGACATTCTTACAGATCAATAAACTATAAATTCTAAAAACTTTTAAAATAAATAGGCAAAACAACAGAAGAATTAATTATGAAGTCGTTCTAAACAAAATTGTCCTTCAAAATAAAAGACCAAAACACCAGACTGAAGACTTTTATCACCCAGTTTTGGTAGAAAGAGGGAAAACAGAAAAATTATAAATCATACAAATTCTGGTTTTAGTTTATCATGTGCTTAGTTGATTTATTGATTATTACTACAATCCTAGGAAGGCAATAACTTCGCGAGGCAACTTAAGAGAAGAAAAAATCCCCCATGTTGCCAGAAGGGGGCTCCACAGCAATGAAAAGCTTTCCTTCAAATTCAAATTCAAAAATATTTTATTGATCCATAAAATGAATTAAATGTTGTTGTAACTCATTAATTCAAAGTCTTCAAAGAGTTGCACAGTGATGGCTGTAGCAGTCTGTATTACAACAAATCTGAAGAAGCCCCTGACTGAAGATGCTCCATCCCCCCTCCCCCCCAAAAAATGGGAGACTTTATTTGCTTGATTTTAATGTTTTTACTTAATAATTTGGTGACCTTTGGCAACTTTTGGTGACTTTTGGTGACCTTGGGGAGACAAAGGTAAATCTGATAATCCATCCAGATAAAAGTTGATTTGATTTGCAGATGATTCCTTTCATTTTAATTATTCAGAAGAGAAATCATGAGTTTCCAGCTGGTTTTAACGATATCATCTGGACATTTATAAACCCAAATTCTGGTTTATGTAACATAAAAATGCCTGCGAGCCAAACAGCACACGTGTTTGTGCATGACGGTGACTCAGTGTGAGGTGAGTTCACACCTGAGCTCCTCCATACAGAAGATTGGTTCTTATGAAACCTCTGACTACAGCAGAGGGGGACGACTGACGGACGGCATGCAGTTTAACCAGAACGCTCCTCCATTCAGTAAATATGTAGAGTAAAAATCATCAGGCGCTGGTTGATGCTAAACTGTGTGTACAGGCTGCACTCTTTATGCTTCGCCGCCCATTTAGTCCATATATACTGTCTGAATTCACCTCCTTATCCAGGACTTTACCCAGCGCTGTGAGGTTCTCTCCTCTTCACGCCTCGTTGAGAAGATAATTTTTTTCAGTAAATCAGTGCAGACTGTTTCCAGATGAACCCAGATATTTACACTTTTTTATTTGAATTTGAGAGGATTTTGGTCCATTTGGAACCTACAAACCAACCAGAGTATGTATAGAAATCTAATTTATTGTCACAATAGCAAATTTAGCTGGACGATAAATTATTGCAATAAATGATAATATTGTTGTTTTGAGACCATTTTCATGTAATATAATATCATAATAATGCAGGAACACATTCTCATTTATCAACAAACTTTAAATTCTAATCAAAATTTAACACTGCCCTTTTAAATATCCAGAAGAAATAAACAAAACAACAAATAAAATTAATTATGGAGTCTCTGTAAACAAAAATGTCCTTAAAATAAGTAGTTGAGACCAAAACACCAGACTGAAGACTTTTACAACAAAAGTTGTTTGGTAAAAAGAGAAAAAAGAGCAAAACAATCAATCATGCAAATTTATCATGCAATTAATTGATTTATTGCTTAATGCGATAAATCAAAGCCTACGTGATAAACCACAATTTTTATGGTCACTTTCATAATTTCCAGAGCAGCAGACAAAAAAATCCTTTAAATATAATCTGACATCATGAAGTAGGCGATAAAAGATCTCAAAAAGAACCACATTATGCCTTTAACTAAAGAAAAGTGGACAACAAAGTTTGAAAAAACATTTTTAAGGCTATTGGACTCATTATCCATTAATGTAGAAACCAATGAACAGCTGAGAACCGTCCAGGATCCGGGAGCGACCAACCAACCAAAATTACTCCAAAAACGGGTCAAAGACTCAAAGAGGAAACATAAAGAACCCAGAAAAGTTCTGAGGCGAAAACCAGCAACTGTCAACAAAATCTCCTCTCACGTTTTCCCAAAATGCATTGAATTATTATTATATTTACTGAATTATTATTATATCAATCGACAGATATGGGCACTCTTTTGCTAATCCGCTAAGGAGAGATAGCTTCTTGTTTAGCATTTTTGCCAACTTTGAAAACATTTAGCACACTTAGCTTCCTTCAAGCTAATTTTTCCAGATAAATTTTAAAGTGTTAATTTACTTGGCTCTTTTGTAAACATTCAGTTGAATAAAAGTGTTTATGCAGCAGTACTTCCTGTACTCGTTTTTTCCCCTCAATAACGTCATTTATAAAATAAAAAAACAAGAATGAAAATACAAAAATAAAATTACTATTTCATTCTATTAAAGTTATTATTCTCATATTATTTTTTGTATTATTAAACTTTATTATCAGATTTTGACTGTAGTATGATTTTCTTCTTGTATTACGACTATTCTGGTGTGACTTTTTTCTCATTAGAGTTTTTCTCAGTGTTTTGACTTTTTTACTTATAATCTTTTTATTAGTCTAGTACTAGCAGTAGTACTCCTTGGTAATATTATGAATTTGTGTGACATAAAAATAGGATACATTTTAAAGAGGAAACTTGTTTTTAAAGGAATGTACCTCATTTTAAAACCTGCAGAAAATCAGTTAATTTTTTTAATTTCTTTTTAATGATGGTGTGATAAGAAAACCTGCATGTGAAGACGTTTTAGCGGCTCCATAAACCAGCTTGACTGATTCCTCTGGACGAACATGATGGAAGCTGAAAGCAGCATTTCCTCCGGAGTCATGGCCGGTTCATACTGTCCCATCTTTGCTCTCTGGCTGCTCTGCCTCTTTTTTCAGGCAGCACTGAAGCCTGCAGCTGAGGACTGGCGCTCTCTCTGTGTGTGTGCTCATATATATTTATATTTTTCTATGAATGTGTGTGTTATGTAACTTCCTCTTTGCTTTGTCTCATGCGCTCGCAGCACTTTGCTGCCCTGTGCGGAGTCAGAGGTCGCTGCAGACTGAAGCTCGCTTTAATCATCTCTGTGAATTCAAGCCTCTCCTCCATCTTTATATGCAGTCATCTCTCCAGCTGATCCTCACTGTCACGTTTTTATTTCTGACAGTTTTAATAGTTTGAATCAGTCTGTGTGTGTGTGTACAAGCACGTAATTACTCGCTGATATTTCCTCCGTCACGCAGGGCAGAAGATACCCGTCGGATTAAATGCATTAATGTGGATAAAAATAACAAAATTATGGCCCACTGTGCGTGAATGTTGCGGGCATCGTGTGTGAAGCAGCAGCCGCTCGGACCGCGTCTCACTTTAGTCATGGATGCTTTCCAACCGTCGCTCAGCTCTCAGTGAAATGAGACGTCGCTCATCCTGACAGCCGCAGATGTGGATTTCTGTGAGCGCGCAAAAGTTTTATAATCTCTTTCACCAGTTTTGGAGGACGAGGCTTAAAGTTCAGGCTAAGATCTCGCTGTGGCACCAAGACGAGGCTTTCAGGGTCAGAAAAGTCAATCAGAAAACGCAACTTTGGAAAAGTGTAAATAAGGAATAAACTTTTCAAAATGAGATCCACTTTTAATCAAACTGCTGCCACAACTCTGCAGGCAGGATTTAACGCATTAGTATAAAAAAATCAGTTAGTGAAAAATAGAAGATATTAATAACTTTGTGGGAAGGTCAGAATTATTTTTTTTATTTATCTCAAGTACTTTGTTGACAGTTCTTAAATTTTCCTTTTCCTAATATTAAGATATTATCTATGAGATTGTTAAAATTTAATTTAGAAAGTTGGGGCCTAAAATAATTCCCTGTGGTACGTCTGCTTCAATTATTTTCACTTAATACATAAAAATCTGTTGTTGAAACTAACATTTTAACAGGAGATGCTGAAGTTTTTAACCAGAAATGTTCATCACATTAACTGGTTGTTTAAACTTTGTTTTAAAAATGTAAAGTTTGATTGCAGAAACATGATTCAAAATTCACCTATTCTGTAATATTTTTATTTTTGTGGAACACAAATTGAAATTATTTGCAGAAAATTATATATTTTTCATAGATACATATCTATGAAATATGAGAAGAAATATATAAGAATATATAATATATAAGATATATATTAAACATTTGAAATGAGACATATTTAGTCCTGATAGTTTTTTACATAAATATAGAGAAAAGTGAGGATATTTTATCCAAATGCTCCAGTTTAATGAGCATAAAGTGTGAAAGCACTGCATAGTTTTCAACAGTAAGTTTTTGTTTTGCTGCATATCAATCTGAAAATGAACAGAACCTTGAATGAAGTTTATTAAAATAATAATAAAGTAAATAATTGGTTCCTTTTTATCTGATTACGTCACTGCTTCAGCTTTATTTGTCACTAAATAACGACGAATAAAGCTGAATCAAAAATATTTGTTTAGCGTTTTCTCCTGCATGAATTTAGTTCAATTTGCTTTGTGAATCTGTTAAAAAATTAAATCAAAGAGAGGAAACAAAATGCAGTGCTGGATTTGACGCAGCATTTAGCAGTTTGGTCAGATTTTTCCCCAGGATGGTTTTATGCAAGTAACTACGCTGTTTGGTTTATAAGATAGTAAAACGTATTTTCTTTCCCATATTGAATCGTCTGTTGAGCAGCAATTCAAAACCATTTTCAAGATGCAAACATCTCAACACTGCCACAGACATTTGGCTCAGTCGTCAAGCTAAAGTTGGAGCAAATTTACAGAAAACTCAGAAAAATTAACCAAAGGGAGAGAACGTTTTAAATAAAAATGTAAATCAGTTTAAGTAAAAATGATCCAGAGGATTTTTATCTCTCAGACGATCAGAAATCTGAGATATGAATCAGATTTTCTGTGTCGCTGAGCCTCTCTGGGTTGATTTTTATTCAGCTGCCAGCAACAGACGGCTGCTACTAATTTGAATCAGCACCGGATTACACGGCAGCCGGACCTCTGCCAGAACTCCTGCTGACTGGATGCTGTCCAGTCCTCCTGGAAAGTCCAGTTAGATCTGGCTAATTGATAGATCCAGCAGAACAGTCATTTCATTTTAGATCTCATTGCTTTATACGCGGGGAACTTTGTCTTACGTTTAAACCTGTTGGAGCCCGAAATAAATGAAAAAGTTCCACATTATGGTGAAGTTTTTGAAGAAATTCTGCTGCATATAAAGCAGATATATTTATGACTGAAAACTCAAATAGATAAAATAAACATCCATTTTAAAACTGTGGTGATAATTTTAGAACAAATGTACTTGCAACATTCTTTAAACAATCGATTTCAGTCAGAAAGACTTGTTTAAAAATGCTTACATGAAGATTTACCACCTAAAACATTTAAAAAGAAAACTCAGATAAATGTACTTTGAATTTTTTTAGGTAACAATGATTTGTTTGAGTGAATAAGTTACAATCTGCTGATGCATTAAAAATATCTGCATCTCATAATTAAATAGTGTTTTTTTTGTCATAAGTGATAAAATTGAAACTGTAACTCCACAGGGAGTTTAGGACCCCTGCCATTTTGTTTTTTTGTGTTTTAATGATTCTAAAAATGTGCATCCTGATGTTTTACAAACATTTACCCAAAAAAATAAAAAATTAAACATTTATTGAGAAATTGTTCACTTATTTTGTGTAAAATATTGTTATTGTCATTTAGTAGAAATCAATCAATTTGCTTGAGTGGATCAGTTAAAAAATTGAATATTTACAAAATGCATTGAAAACATCTGCATCTCTGATTAAAATACCTGTTTTTTTGTTGTGACAAAATTGAAACTGGAACTCCACAGGGAACCATTTAGGCCCCCTAACCTAAATGGGGGCCTAATCCCTAATGAGGGATTAGAGTTCAGTTTGACGTTAAAGGGATTCTTCTGTCATTTTTTTGTCCAAAGAGCCAGGTTTTGTTGATTATGTCTGATTTGTAAAAGCAGTGAAACGTCTAAAACACCAACTTCTTATGGGCTTTGTAGGTTTGCATACATAACCAGGCAAAACTTTGTCAGGTTAAATTGAGAGAAAGGATGTTTATGGTCCTAGGAGTGTGTGAAGCAGCCTACATTTGGGATGGTAATGAGACAAAATTTGAATATTTACTTACAAACAGCTAAACATGGATGTACAGCAATAAGTTATAAGGCTTGGAGGCTAACTCTGTGATTTCACTTGAAAGATGCAGGCGGCTAACATCGAAGCTACATGGATCTGCAGGACAGGTTTTCATCCTGGAGCTTCCTGTTCAGCCATGAAGCTCAAAGGCTGTTTTCTTTATGCAAAAAGCAGCTCATACAGCTGGAAGTGGATGACTTGATGAGTAAACGGGAACATTATATAATCCAACCGGATACAGGCAGCGAGGGGACCTGGATCGCTCCCAGAAACTCACAGAAGTGTCCCTGAAAGGTTCAGATGGAGGTGGAGGCAGCTGATGGATGATGACAGAAAGACGAAAACTGCCGAGACGATTAAAGACAAATTAAACTGCAGGTTGACATTTTTAGACAGATGAACAGCCTGGCAGGGAGATTTTACTCATTTCATCAAATGAATATTCATCATATACAGTCATATTCAATATAACAGAATGTACGTTCCAATGACGCCGGTTTGTAGGAATAAACATACTTTTGAAAATAATCTTTAATTATTAAGTCCACATTTCAGGACTTAAATGTTGTTTTCAGCAGAAAATCACCGTAATTAACAGAAATAAAGGCTTGAAAATATCAGTTTGTGATGTTTCATTTTGTGAATATTCTGATTTATTGAATATGACCAAACTTCAGTTCAATGCCTTAATTGTAACCTATAATTTGGTTCTGATACTTAATAAACCTTTGGCGAAGCTTTATAAAACCTTCAGGTTTTCCTTTTACGTTCCAGGAAAGCAACATGCTAGTTTTCTGGGAGTAACCTGTAAATCCCAGGAAAGTAATCTATTACTTTTGTTAAAGTATTCTGTATGTTCCTTCAGGGGAATTTATGAAAATATAATATAATAAACAGCAACATATTCGGTACATTCTGGGAAGGCAAAGATTCTGGAAAGCACTTCCTTAAAGGCAACCTGAAAGTTATGAGAAAGCAGTCTGTCCATTCTGCAGGAGAACTTGAAAGTTCTGGGAAAGCAACTTATAAATTCTGGGAAAGGAACCTATCCATTCCTCAAGGCCACCTGAAAGTTTTCAGAAAACTACCTGTTTGTTTCACAAAGCAACCTGCAGGTTCTCTAACCTTAACCTGAGGTTTGGAAAAGCAGCCTGTCTGTTCCTCTAGGCAACGTGAAAGTTCTGGGAAAGCAACCGACTCGTTTTGCTTCAGATTCATGATCGATGAAAGTTGCTGCAGGCGTTCCACTTATCTTTACGGTTGATTCTGACGCTTTGGTTTTATGACTGATGAACAGGAAAAGATCCTGCCTGGATCAAATTTTATTTAAACAATTGAAGCCGGATCAGATCCAAAGATCTGAGTCCATCTCCACTTTTTCCTTCAAGAACAATGTGAAGAAAATCTCCTGTGTGAACGACTGAAACGTCTCTAAATGAGAGAACTTCATTTCTGACAGCAGCTTGCTTCGCTAAATGCTCTATAAATATCCAAAGTGTTTTCAGGTTTTAAGACGCTTCTGTCTCAGCCCGGAGCACTTCAGGGTCTCTGAGGACAAAAGTGCAGGAAGCTCCCATCTGCTGCAGGGAAAACGCTGCGACAGCTGACGGCTTGACGCGCCTGCAGACTCCATCTGTCCTCTGCAGCTTCTGACCAAAGAAACGGAAAAACAAATCCACTTCCACCGGCCGAAGTTTGTCTTGTTCCTGCAGTTACCAACTTATAGATTTGGTTTTGATTCCAAGATGTAGCAGTGATACTTTCCTGGTGCTTTGGTGAGATTTATTAAGATTTACATCCAATCTGAGTTTGTCTCTTTGACGTTGTGGCTGCCATCTTGCTCAGGGATTCATAGTGAGTCAAATAATACAACTTACACTTAAAGAGAGTAAGTTGCAGAACAAACTCAGCAGGAGATTATCTGAAAAATTTTGGAGGAATCTTGACCCACCCTGCTTTGCAGCAAATCTATGTCTGGGCTTTGACTAGACTACTCCAACAAATAAATTTTATTAGACTTTTTCAGAGATGGACTTTCTGCTAGAGAACAGAAAACATTATTTTAGGATTTATTGCAAGTTGTAGAGGTCCTGAAGCAGCACAGCAGCCCCAGACCATCATACTGCCACCACCATGTTTGACTGCTGGTACATTTGGCCCCCGCCTGTTTGCTGTTTGTGGATTTTTCTGTGGACTGTAACTCCAAATTATTTGTAAAACAGCTGAAATAAATAGGTGCAATGCTGTTTGACATGTTATTGGTTGGCTTTTCCAAAGCAGCCAATCCAGGATTGCATTTATTTCCTTGGAACTGATTGGCTGTAAACTCAAGAGCAAAGATATTGCAGACCAGAGATGTTAGTTTAAAATTTAGCAATATTTCACCATCTTTCCATTTATAGGTTAACTTCCTTTGGATGTTTTTGTCAAAAGAAATTTAATTAAAAACCGTGTTGGATGTATTTTTCCTTTAGGAAATGAAATCATTTTAAAACTACTATATATGGTGACTTTTTTTTTCAAATCATGCACAGTTACGTAGTGGAAGAAAAAGGATAAATGTTTAAAAACATTTTAAAGCCATAAATACATGAAATTAACTAAATTATATTAAAATATACAAAATTTATGCAATGTTCTTCCAAAGAAGCAAAAAAATGGATTTAAATTAGCAAACCTGACAGTATGGAACAAATATTAACATATAGATTTTACCTGTGCTCCATTTATAAGTTTGTATTCTTTTATAAATTAAACTATTGTCTATTTAAAGTGTCCAATTCAGATACAGGAGTTTCTGAAGTAAACAAAATACAAGGCAGTTTTTTCATATTTAGATGGAGAATTAGGAGTTTTTGTTTGTTCGCTCTGAAATCGTTAAACCATTTCATGGGATTTGTCCCTCAGGTTATAAAATTTCCAAGTATGAATTAAACTATTCATATCATGACCTGCAGATTTGCTGAAATCTGTTGTTTTTATTTGTTCATACTATTAATGAAATGTGGTTTCAATCAGACTTCTCTGTGAACGGTTTACAAAGCCAAACTGAGTCACAGAAGAAGAACGTAGACGTCACACAGCAACACACGGTTTATGAATAATGGCCGCCGCCATTTTAAAGTGATTCAGCAAGGGGAGCCGACAGTAATGTGACAAAATCATTAGACGAAGGAAACATCGTTTACGTTTGGGTTTACCTCGTCTGTCTTCTGCTGCAGAATTATGACGCATGTTGGATAAAATGCGACTTGAAGGTCCAGACAGCAGACGCTTTTGAAAACTAGTTGAGTCCCATATGTGGAAGTGGGACAAATCAGATTTTTTTTTTAAATGAAAGGGTTTTAATTGAGTCGTTAAGACTGCCATAAAAAAGTCAGATAGATGGAGAAAAAAAATCTCACTTGCTGTGTGAACAGAATCAGAAAACAAAATGCTTCAACAACTGATATAAAGCTTTAACTATTTAAAATACTGTTTCTTAAATCTCATTTAACACATCATGAATATCCCTTAACACTGTAATTCATATTTATTTTCATTTCTTTCGAGGATCTCATGACCCCACATTGGTTATTTAACGTCCCTAATTGAGGTCTCGACCCCCACTTTGGAAACCACTGAGTTAAAAAAAATGAACTTTTACTCCAGTTTTTTTCCTGTACTTATCCACTAATTAACTCTAACCAGCTGTCACTGATCCTCCCCACATCATGATGCTGCCACCACCATGCTGCACCACAGTAAGGATTTAGCGTCTAAATTTCCTTCTTCACATTTACTGTCTGCTAAATGAAGATTTATATTTAGTAAACAATTAAAACATCTCTGTTAATAATCCATTGTGTTTTTAAAAGTTTAAAAACTTTTAACTACTTAGATTGAAATTTAATTTTAATTTGAGGTATTTGAGTAAATGGAACCACTGTTTAAGAAAATTCAGGTTATTTTAACTTAAATTGTAAGAATTAAATGTTTGTTATTGATTTATGTATTTAGATTCAGTAAATCAAAAGAAAATATGTTTTTCAATAAATACAGAGCAAACACCCTCATGTGTTTTGTTTAGAGCTCCAACAATGTTCATTTTGAGCGTGAATAAGAAGATTTCTGTTTAGGACTAACCTGGTTTCAGAGTTGATTTCTCCTCATCCTTTCTGCTCTGTCGTCTCTTCTTGGCTCCTGTTCTTTGTTTTCTGTCCATTTTTTCCCCTCGCAAATAAAAAGTTATTTAATTTAAACGAATCGGACACAAACAACAAGGCTGAGGTCCACTCTGTTAGAAAAAAAAATATTTCAGCTCTTCCATAAAACCTGAGTGTCTGCATCTCAAAAATAGACTTTTATCTTTCCAAAAAAGAGAAGAAATTAACACCAAATCCAAAAATCTCCAGCTTGATGTGGGGAATATGTACACATCTGCTTGATGTAAACATCATGACTTAGTGTAGGAAGTGATAAAGTATTTTCCCCCTCTCTCTTCCTACATTATGTACACAGAGTGTGGTTAATCCTCCGCCATGTCCAGTAATTATCCCGAGTCCTGATTGTCCCTGATTATCCTCGGCTGAGGCCTGATGTCCCATTTCCCACTAATTCATCCTGCAGCCCGCAGAGTTCATGTTTCCTGCAGGTTTAAAGGGCCGCTCTGCTGCATGCATGCACTGATGGATGTGGGAGGAAAGTTTTAGTCAGAACCGAGTTCATGGGTCAGAAGGAGCCCGGACCTGGCGGGGCTACAGGTCCGTCTCCCGCGTGTCCAGACAAAACGCGTAAAGGGATTTCTTGAAGTCCATGCTGCTGTTGGCTTTAATGTTCGCCTTCTCCACCGAAGCGCCGTCGGTCTCGTTCTTCTCCACATCCTGAGATTTCACCGACGTCCTTCTGCCTTTGCGCTTCACCTCTGGGCTCTCCGGCCCCCCGCTGGGATCGTCCTTTAGGCTGGACTGGTCCTGGTCCGTCTCCCGGTGGTAGAAGTAGTTGAAATTGGAGACGATGACCGGAACCGGCAGCGCGATTGTCAGGACGCCGGCGATGGCGCACAGGGAGCCCACGATCTTCCCCCCGACCGTCACCGGCCGCATGTCGCCGTAGCCCACCGTCGTCATGGTGACCACAGCCCACCAGAAGGCGTCCGGGATGCTGGAGAAATGGGACTCCGGTTCGTCGGCCTCCGCGAAGTACACGGCGCTGGAGAAGAGGATGACCCCGATGAAGAGGAAGAAGATGAGCAGACCCAGCTCCCGCATGCTGGCTTTGAGGGTTTGACCCAGGATCTGGAGCCCCTTGGAGTGCCGCGAGAGCTTGAAGATCCGGAAGACCCGGACCAGGCGGATGACCCTCAGGATGGCCAGCGACATGGCCTGCTGGCCGTTCTGGTGCTCCTGGCCCTGCTGCTCCGCCAGCTCCGTGCCCACCGTGATAAAGTAAGGCATGATGGACATGATGTCGATGATGTTCATGATGGTCTTGGAGAACTCGGACTTGCTCGGGCAGGCGAAGAAGCGCACGATCAGCTCGAAGGTGAACCAGATGACGCAAGTGGTCTCGATGATGAAGAAGGGGTCGGTGAAAGTGAGGGACGGCCGGGGCGCGGTGCTGTTGTCCAGCCGGCTGGTGACCGCCAGCTCCCGCTCGTCCCGGAACTCCGGCAGCGTCTCCAGGCAGAAGGTGATGATGGAGATGGTGATAACGATCACGGACACGATGGCGATGCCCCGCGCCGGGCTGGAGCTCTCCGGGTACTCGAAGATGAGCCAGACCTGCTTCTGGAACTCGTTCTGCGGCAGCGGCTTCTCCTCCTCCTTGATAAACCCTTCGTCCTCTCGGAACCGCTCCATGGCCTCTTCTCCTAGCTGGTAGAACCGGATCTCATCCGCGAACACATCGATGGAGACGTTCACGGGTCTGCGGATCTTCCCCCCGGACTGGTAGAAGTAGAGGATCCCGTCGAAGCTGGGTCTGTTGCGGTCGAAGAAGTACTCGTTCCGGAGCGGGTCGAAGTACTTGATCCTCTTGGCCGGGTCTCCCAGCAAAGTGTCCGGGAACTGGTTGAGGGTGCCCAGCTGGGTTTCATACCGAAGCCCGGCGATATTGATGAGGACCCTCTCGTTGCTCTCGGTGTCCATGTCCATGTCCAGCATGTCCTCGTCGAACAGGTGGGGACTGTGGTCCGCGCGTAAAAGCGCATCCATGGCGTTCTCGCTGCAGCTCAGAGTGTTGTTCATGTCGTTGATCTTCCAGGGGCTGCGCTGCTGCTGCTGCTGCTGCTGCTGCTGCTGCTGCTGCTGCTGCTGCTGGGGACTCCCCCGGGTGTTCAGCTCCTTACCGAACTCCTCTCCCAGTCCACTTTGAACAAACCCCGGCTGAGGGACCTCCAGTGCGTTCCGGCAGCTCTCTTCGGCATTGCCGCCGCCGCCTCCTCCTCCTCCGCCGCCGCCGCTCCCCTTAGCGCCGCCGTTCTCAAAACTCACCAAGGCTATCTCCATTCCGCCGCCATCAACGGTTAACGGGGAAAAACAGCGGGGACTTGTTGGGCGGCGGGGCGGACATCCTCCCGGTGAGCCGGTGATGGAGACGGAGCTGCGCTCTGAATCACAGCCACGGCTCCGCTACGCAGGCAGGCATGTGCTGCTGCTGCTGCTGCTGCTGCCGCTCCAAGAAGCGCAGAAGAAAGTCAACTCTAAACCCAGAGGAGGAAGAAGAAGACCCGGATGAGACAGTTGGCTGGATAAATGTTCCTGGGCGGTTTAAGCGCTCAGCCGCCGCTGAAAATCTCTCTCTCTCTGTTTCTCTCTATTTTCCTCCCTCTCTCTCTCTCTGTTTCTCTCTATTTTCCTCCCTCTCTCTCTCTCTGTTTCTCTCTCTCTCTCTTTGGTTCGCGCACTGACAGTTTTCATGATCCAAGAGTATCTTTCTCCCTTCTTGCAGGATTCATCAGCATATCTTATTTCTTGGAAATTAATCAATTTTGAAGTCAAACTGACTGATGATCAGATTAATAAAGAACATTTACTGAACAGTATATCTGGAGATTTTCACAGTTCTTTAAATTTGTTCACATTTAGGGTCTTGGCAACCACAGGTCACTGACTGTTTTTGAAAGTAGATATGGAAGTGGATTAGGGCCACCAGTCATCATAATAATAACATTCTGACTTTAATCTCAGAATTTTGACTTTTTTTTACTTAAATCTCAGAATTTTGATTTTAATTTCAGAATGTTCAGATTATGTTTTTTTCCTCATATTATCACTATTGTGCTAATATCATGATTTATGTTGTTATTACGACTTATGCTACTATTTTACGACTTTATTCTTGTTATGTTAAACTTTACTGTAATGTTTTGACATGTTGTATGACTTTATTCTCTGACTGTATTCTGATATTTTGACTTTTCTCATATTATAACAACTTTATCCTCGACTTTTTGTCATGCGACTTTATTCTAAGATTATTATGACTTTACTGGTATTATTCCAATTTTTTCTCATAATATTTCGACTTACCTAATCCAAATCCTTTCCTGTTTTTAAAGTACATCTTTCTCCAGTCTGAGCTCAGATAACCTCATCCCATCTGTAGACTCTTTCATTCCAGCCTCCTTGTTGCCTTTGTGTCCTCCTCTCTTCTCTGGCGGACAGTTCGGGGCCCGGGGCCACACTCTGCTCTCCATCCCAATGTTACTTGTCCTTCTTGCTTTGAAGACCCTCCTCTTTTTTTTACAATTTCAAACTGCTTTCATTCTCCAGTTTGAAAGCAGTACTCAGCACTCTGGAGCTCAGTTAATCAGGACATACTGCGCTAGGTGTACCTCTCCAGTTGCAGCAACTCAATGCATTGAGGCCTTTAGATGTTTTGCTAAAGTTCAAGCAATGCATGCTCTAAAAAAAATCAGAAACTGCTGATCTGAATGATAAAAGCATAAGAAATGTTAATGGAAACACAGCTAATAGCTCAGAAATCGCTTCATAAACCTCTGAATTATTCTTCATTTGCTTTGCTCAGGATTTTCCGACTACAAACTAGCAAAGGTGTAGTTTTTCCTCATTTGTTTCATATTTTTTAAAATAAAAACAGAACCCGGGTTACCCTTCAGCTGAGGGCCGCTCTAAATGTACGCTGGATGTCTGAAATGTATTCTTCCTCTTGTAAAGGACACAAACACGCAGACACACGCTGGCAGCTCGTTCAGTTGTCTCTAAAAGCAGAGAAGGTGACCTATTTAAAAGGTTACTTTCTTCGCCCCCTGGCTGGATTAGAAAACAAAGCGCGAGCACTAAATTTATCCTGCTCCTTATCTGATGCTGCAGCCTAATCATGATAAGAAATATGTGCATCTTCCCGCCCCTGGATTAAATGCACTCTCCTCAGACTGCCGCAGCCATGAATAATGAGTCGTCATCACCCATCCATCTCACTGTGTGACTGGCCACTGGCAACGCAGCGATTTCACGCACTGGATACGGCCATTAGGGCGCTTTTACAATAAACTTCATGAAGTTTGTCATGCGGATAACGACAGAGCGGAGCATGTGAAACTGGAGTTTCATGGTTTTTGGTACAAAAAAGATGAAAGGAGACGTTGGTAGAGGAGAAAAAGGCAAATGTCCAACACAGAAACTCATGTTTCCAGTTTCAGATATGATATTTTAATATTGCATTTTAACCCTTCTATGTTCATCTCAGGACTTCATGACAGACACATTCAGGTTCACTGTATTTAAAACTGGAAGTCAAGTTGGTGCTTAACATCAGCCAGCAGCTTCTGCCCTATACATTAAATAAAATGCAAAAAATAACCCTAAACAACAGGCATCTAATAGCAGCTACCAGCAGTTGACATTTGTAAAATTAAACACAGCTGAAATGGACAACATTAATAAAAATAACTGTTGAAAGCATATACAAAACATAGCAAAATTACTAACGAAACTCTGTATATGATTAAATTTGTCTAAATACGCTAAAAGTATAGTATTTGTAAAAGGAACACAGAGCTGATCCTAATACACAGTTACCGATGGCAACAGAAAAAGGGGAGGAGCTGGCAGTTACTGGTTACTATGGTAACCACGTCAAGAGCAGCAGAACTTAAAATCACATCAACAAAAGTCTATAGAAACAACTTCTTGACTAAACAAAATAAATTCAAAGAATAAAACAAATTTTGACAAATTTCATATCACATTGTTCTATTTATAAGAATTTATTAAATTGTAGTCTTTTTCTATGAAGTTACCAAAATTATTTTTAATAAGGCAAATCAGCAGAGCCCTTTTTAAGTTTTGGATCTAGAATAAATTTACGTATCCTTTTCCAGCAACAAATCTGATTATGTTGTTTAATTGAAATATTGCATGTTTAGTTTATTGTTGAGTGGGAAAAAAAACAAAACATTTTTTGGCCCTCAAGTCCTTTTGACTCGATGATTTTGGCCGATATGACAAAAAGTTTGGACACCCCATGTTTTAACTAGAAATCCAGCACTAATCAGTCAATCAAGTTTATTTGTGTAGCTCATTTCACAGGGCAGTCTGAAGTGCTCTACGTCAGAAAAACACAAAAATAAGAAGTCATAAAAACAGCAGTCACCAATTGAGAAATCAGTCGATTGCCATCAACAAAATCATCAATAAACATTCAATATTTTGATCAATGTTCCAATTATTTAGGTTCAAAAGCAAATCTAAACATGTGGGTGTTCAGCTTTGATTTAAAGGAACTCAGTGTTTCAGCTGTTTTACAGTTTTCTAGAAGTTTGTTCCAGATTTTGGTGTGCCTCCAGTAAACTAACTTTTAGGAAGATATATCAGTCTATTTAATGACTGTATTTTGTTTACAAGTTATTAATAATTAAATTGCTGAAACATAGTTAAAATTTCAATGTTGCAAATTTCTTTAGATGCAGAAAAAGATTCAACTAAACATGTTTCATTCAGTGTTAAAACCGTATACATTGTTTGACATGCAGTCAATATTTTAAGCTTTTTCTTTGTTCCTGGGTTCTTTTAGTGAGACTTTTTTGGAATAAAAGATGTAAAATTTGCAGCTTCTAATAGAAAACTAACAATATAAACTCCACTCTTGGGGAAAAAAAAGAACATGAACTTAAACTTTGTTTTTCAGAGAGTTTTGTGCAATGAAATGAAATGTTTATTCAGTTTAAAATGAGAAACTAATCATGTAAAATATCATAAAAACCTGCTGGAGGTGAAACACCAACATCCCAAACATCAGCAGTGAATGTGTGTGTGAGAGGAATCCCATCATCTGTGGTGCTTCAGGTACTGTTGGTGGTTTCAGAGGGAGATGGTAACCATAACAACAGGTAACCATTAACGACCAGCATCCACCACGACTGCAGCTCACAAATTAGCTCTCTAATTACAGAGATGCAGCTCAGAGCTGCTGCTGCAGCTGATAACAGCCGGCCCTCCTCAAGTGTTTTCCACCCTGGAACAAACAACAGTAGCGCGTCCAGATCAGGGACTTTAATGCAAATGTGATTTCATTCAAGGAAACTTGCAATTTAAATAAATGTAACTATTTATTATTATTATTATTATTATTATTATTATTATTATTATTATTATTATTATTATTATTATTATTTTCATTATTTTAGGATGACCAGAGAGTCTAAACTTTGTTAACAATCCCTGATTTTTGGTTCCCTAGAGGAATAAACATGGTGTGACAAAGAGAGAGATATATTCCTTAGCCGCTATTCGAAATGAGAAAGACAGGAAAGAATGGTTAGAGACAGCAAAAGCTCTATTTAGCTTCAAACTCAATATCTGTTTTGGGGCTAAATATTTAGTTTGATGCTAAATATTTAGCTTGCTAACTAAGTATCTAGTTCTGATATTTAATGAGATATTTAGCTAGAAGCTAATTATTTAACCCAGAGCTAAATATTTAGTTTAAACGTAAATATTTTATTGGTGAACTAAATACTTAGTTTGAAGCGAGCCATGTACTGAGGCTCAAACTAAATATTTTGCTCCAAATATTTATTTTGTACAGTAACTTTTTAGCTTGTTAGTTAAATATTTTATTTGAAACTGACATAAATGAATGAATAACATGGTGAAAGTATGACTTTGAAAAATCAGTCAGAATCCAGGAAATAAAAAAAAAATCAGATTTATACGTTGCTTTTCCCCTCGCCCCTTTCTGATGCTGCCCTGGACAACTGCCAGCTACTCAGACCAGACTGATTACTGCAGAGGAAAGCCCAAGTCTGTCAGTTCTCCTCAGGTTGGGATCCTCCCAACAGAACCAGACAGAACAACCAACAGAGCAGAACTGTTTAGCTAAACCCAGAGCTGCAGATCCTAAAGGTCAAACTGCATTAAAATCCCAGTTGGGGTAAATAAAACGTCGATATGTTCCCAGACGTTGCACAGGACTGAGGCGGTGAAAACGTTGCACAGTCTGAGTCAGACTGTGCAACTGTGCAACACCTGCGGGAGCATCCTCCATCACTAAATCTGCGTGTGCCTCACACCGCCATCCGACCCCGCGCTCTCCCCGCCCGGTGTGTGTGTGTGTTTCTGGGCTCAGGGCGGCTGCATGAGGAAATGCTGCGATGAGTTTAAGAAGTCTTGACAGCAGATGTCTGCATAATAACACACAGAGCGGACATGTGCAAGCAGGAAAATCAAGGACAGCACATCATGCGTGCCAGTCACTTAAAGTAACAGTTTCCTCTCACAGCTTAAAACACAGATTATGTGCAGAAAAGGCTGCAGATGCTGTTAAATGGATTTATAAATCTGAAGAGGGATTTAAAACGCTCTCTGCGCTCCTGGATGAGGCCGAGGCGGTGTCGCTAGGTAGAGTTCTGGATGAGCAAATGCTGATGTGTAGGAGGAGGCCAAGTTCAGCTCTGAGCACGCTGCAGAGGCTTGTTAAAATTCAAATTTCTGAGTCAGAATCCAAAAAATGAAGGTGGTGATCATAGTTAGAGCTGCAGAGAGAGCTCTCCCTGTGCATGAGCTTCTGGCCTGCTCAGGAACTTGGAAGTGGGGATTATTTTGCAGCTGCATTTCTGCACCTCTAACATGTGTTGACTCTGGGAAATAATGCCGTGGCGTGCTCTGCTGCGCGCTCAGTGGTGGTATTTACCTCAGTGACGCTGCAGGCGCTGAACGATGCTGTTTACACTTCCTCACCGTTGTTGTCTCGGCTCTTGTTCTCTGAGGTACTGCAGGACGAGTGCAAACAAGCTCCATGCAGAAGCTTTGTTTGTTTTGTCTGTTGAGCAAAAATATGTACAGATAGTCAGCATAAAAACATGATTTTATATGAATTTAATGCAGAAATATACAGATTTGCTGAAAAAAACAAACTACTAAAGTGAGCTACTAATTTGTCCTGAGTTTATAAATTTATTTGGATCAAACTGAATAATGGTACTTTTTTGGTAATTTATTTCAAAATATGGCCTGAACCATAGTTTACCACAGTTTTATTTCATATGTGAGACGACGGAGAGTAGCGCGTCATTGTAGCCTGACCATTGCCGCCATACACAGTTCCACTGGATTCTCATCTTTCTTCAGTGCTCCATCTGGGATTTCTCCCATGGAAGTGGATTGTCTCCAGTAGAATTTCAATCAGAAAACAGAAGGAGTTGTGGACGATGTCAAATTTCTGGGCTGTTTTAGAATTGCATTTTACCTGTAGGAAGTGAACAAAGCCATTCAGTCCATGTTGGCCACGTTTCCAAATTCTGAGTTAACATTATCAGTCATCTTATTTGGCTCGGATCTTCTCTCTTTGCAGCGGGAGATGGTGTCAGTATGCAAAGTCTGTAATTTGATCAACGCATCAGAAGGGAAGAGGTATGGGTCGGTTTCTAAGCCAGCTATTTAAAACTTGTGTAAATACCGCTGTCTGTTACCCCCAACCAGGTGTGTTATGTTCACAGATAAATTAGCTCGACTCTAACAAGTAAAAGCCATGAATAAACTGACAAAAACAACTTTGGAAAACAACTTCAGTTGCTTAGTTCAGTACGCTCCCCCCTTAATTCCAGCGTCCGTCATGGCGCCTCCAGAAATTGACGTCATTACAAATGGTCAGTACCAAAGCAATAGAGTCAAATGTGACTTTCATGAAACATTTTTATGGTATAATATAGAGTATGTTGTTTTCATCTGTATATTATCACTGTCTGCTTTAGGATGCAGACAGTGGGTAAATTCATCTGATGTTTCTAGCTTGAAATCAGTTTTTATTGGGGAAAAATAAATAAAAAGATTAGAAGAAGAGAATTCCCTCAGAAGAATAGAAATAAGATTGTTTGTGTTCACTGAACTGGAAAATAACAGGAAGAACCGCTGGCCAGTCAGTCCATGATGGACATGAAACTCACCTCCAGCTTCTACATCCAGCCGTCCCTTCCTCCGTCAGCCACCCTCCCACCCTGACCTCCCTCCCTCCTCCTCCCCCGACCTCGGAGCGTCTGCATGTGTTCGAAAGCCCTCAGGATCCCAGATCACCAGATACACAAAGAAAATCTCTGCTTGTTCACAGCAGCCTACGCAGGATATTAACAACACTGGTGCACACGCACGTATGCATACATGCACGTGCATGACAGCAACAATAACTCAACAAGAGCTGCAGGAGTGGGGGAGGAAGAGGACGAGGTGGGGAGGGATTACAGCCTGGGAGAAATAATAACAGCAGCCTCAGCTTGCTCTCTGCAGACACGTGCGCACACATAGATGCATGTCAGATGCATGGGGGATAGGAGGTCTCTGGTGTTGTGTCAGTAGTGCCGTTAAGCAAAGATTTTAATAGACAACACTTTCAATCCTCCCCCATCACTCACTGTGAGGTCACCCGTGGCCCTCCGCCCCCCGCCGCGGGTATTAAGAGTGAAAGGCATTAGAAAGAGTGAGGATTTACGAGTCTTCTCCCACTGAACGAACGCAGACGCAGAACTCACATTTAACATCGATTTATCGAAGTGGCATCTGTTTATGATTTTAATTCAGCTCATAAAAAGGTGATTTGACAGACTCTGGAAAAAAAATCTAGAGCTATTTATTGATTTAAGTGAAAACAAAACGGGCACAGGTGCTGGAGATTAGCTTAGCTAATGTAGCTTTTATTTGCTAGCTAAACATGGGTTAGCCTTTATGCTTTTTACTACATGTACTTACTCTACCAGTCACTAGAACTTTGTTATTCTCACGTAAAGTTTGTACGTCCGTTACAAACCTGTTGAAACACTGATTGTTTCAACATCAAAGCGCTTTGCTGAATAAGCTTTGAAATCAATCCATATATGGTGGCGTCCATTAATACATCCGTAAACAGTCCGCTGCTTAGTGACGTCTACGTTCTTCTTCTGCGCATGCGGGTCGCAAAGCTCCTCCAGGTTGTACCTTTCACTCAATTAGTATGTCATTTACTTTGATTCTATTGTAAGTTTTGTACAAATCAGATTGTGATATATATCATTACCGTCACCTATCCACATATATCGTAATATGAATTTTATGCCATATCGCTCATCCCTGGTTTGGACTTCTGGGATCCATGTATTGGTATTATGAACCACCACACAAAAAAACAACCAGGGCTTCATCTTTCAATCAGACTGAAGCAACACCCTCATTACTGCACATTAAGCTCTGATCTGTCTATCCGTCACTCAAGGACACCAAAATACTTGACCTCATCCAGCCAGAAACATACAGCTGAGGAGTTATAATCTGCTTTCTGATTGAGAGGGAACAACTAAACGTTTTATTCCCCAATGCATGTAAAGTGTAACCTCTTCAGTTATGAAGCTAACCATGCCGTCAGTGCAGCGTCTGGCTCTGTGTTGGAAGAGATGCAGCTCGGTCTGCTGCTGGTTTCTGCTGCTGACACGAGGCCAGCAGCGCCTCTGCTGCTCCTCCATTCGGTCGTGTTTTCGCTGCGTTGTGGGAGGGAGCTGCATTTGTTTGAGAAGTGCCCAGCAGGAAGAGGTTGTCCTACTTTATCTCCGATTAAAACAGGTCACACATCAGGGACGCGATTCCGACGGAGCAATAAAACAACAAGACATGAGGGAAAACTGTAATTTAGGGTAAAACTGACTCCTTCCTGGAGGCTTTTGTTGGGTTTGAAGATTTATTTATGTTTAGCAGGAACCGCATCCTGAGGGGGGATTTTCATTCTTGCATCATGTCATATCAGCTATTTGTTACTTTGTGTCTCCTCTCCCTCCATTTTCCACCCTCAGTTTTTGACATCTCCTCCTCTCTTCACAGGTTGCCATGGCGACTCCAGGGTAGTACTCACCAGTTGCCAAGGCGAGTCTCCACGCGAGCGCAGCCTCCCTCCCACTGCGATGTGATGGATTGTGTATTGGAAGCGGGGATTTCTGTTGCCTTTTGTTGCTTTTTTTACATTCAAAAACTGACATTCAGTGTTGCTCATGTGCCACTAGGTGGAGCCGGAGTCCTTCTGGGGGGGTGAAGACTGCAATCTGCTGCTGAAGGCAGAAGAGCTGAAACAGCTTTTACACAGGTAGATGTAATGACATAAACAGAGAAAAAATGTTTTATTCAGGTTATCTAAGCATAAACCTATTAATCTTATCTCATTAAAATATTTAACACAATTATTTTTAATTATGTTACTTAGTAACAATTAAAAAGTTAATTTAAAAACAAGCTTTTTACTGTACAGATTTATTACAAAGTGATATATTTCAACCATTTCATGGATAAGAAAAGCCCAACGTTCAGTTTCTTAAAATAAAATTATAATTTTATATCAGTTTTATGAAAATATGCTGAAACAATCCTGCGCAGCATGAAG
The DNA here is from genome assembly GCF_001443285.1 of Poecilia latipinna. Taxonomy (NCBI): domain Eukaryota; kingdom Metazoa; phylum Chordata; class Actinopteri; order Cyprinodontiformes; family Poeciliidae; genus Poecilia; species Poecilia latipinna. The sequence goes on along the minus strand of NW_015112804.1, from coordinate 373,749 downwards.
GTGAACAGCCTGTAGTCAGGGTGATCACCTTCAGCCCGACTACAGGCTGATCTTATGATCTTATGTTGAAACAATCATAAGGATTGTTTCATCAAGCCTTATGATTGATGAAACAGATGATTTGAACTTCTTTCTTCCACCTCTGCATTTTGCCCTTTGAGATCTAAAGATCATTATAATATAAGTCCATTATTATTATTTTATGATTGGAATAAATTAACTGGATAAAATGTGAAATATTGGTTTCCTTTATCTGTAAGCTATAATAATCCAAATTACAATAAATAAAGGTTTTTAATAGTTGACTTTATGTGTAGTTCATCTATTTGATAATAACTTTCACTTTCTGAAATGAAAGATAAAAAAATATATATTTTTTATGATAGAAACATTTTTAAAAATGTAATGTACAGTGCACTCCTGGTAAAACAACGTCTGTTTTAATAGTGAAAACACCAAATATGCCTTAATATGTGTTAATACACACATTGGAAACCATCTTAACTCTACTGCAGAAACTAACATCCGCAGTCTTATCTCTGCTTTTGGAGATTCAGCCAATTAGCGTCAAGGAAAATAAATGGTGCTTCTGTATTGGCTGTCTGGCAAAGGTAGATTTCCTGCTTTTACTTTCAAATATTTCAAATAGATTAAACCAAAAAATCTTTGACTAGGTAGATTTTCTGCAAATAATTTGGATTGTGGGTTCACCGTTTATATAATGCAAGTTCCTGATAGGTGGAGACTGTTTACAGCTGCTGAATCCTCCGTTATGATGTCATAAGTGTCTCCAGTGATGTCACAAAGCCATCAGTTACCTGTGATCAGAGGTTTAACGTAAAAATCATCACTGGAGTGAACAGGGCACGGTCTAAAAGGACTTTGTTTGGTTTGTCTGTCTGGAAGATTCAGGAGAAAAACCTCTCAGTATAAATATCAAGTTGATAAAAATATTTTAGACGCTACCAGAGACATGACAGATCTGGAAAGAGATTTAGAAGAGAAGGAAGAAAGGTTTGACATGGAGCTAAATCCAGAGATTCAGGAGAAAATGGCGGCTTTTCAAGAGGAACATTCAGATAAGAAAGCCTTGGAAACGATGAGGAAAAATCTGGATCGAGCGAAAGAGGAAATGGAAGAAGGCAAGACAAATGAATGCCAGAAAGTTCAAGAACAATTTGAATTTGTTGCAGCAATGGAAGATTTGGAAAATGAGAGGAAAAGACTTAAGAAGAAGTACGACTTTCTTAAGAAGATAAAGGAAAAACAAAATGAGAAAGAGCAAAATATCAACAAAATGGAGCGCGACATGGAAGAACTGGTACCAAATTTAGATAACGACACAGAAATTATTCTTTTGCAAGTGAAAGCACTTGCAAAGGAGTGGGAGCGCTTGAAGAAGTGGGACATAAAACTGCTGACCAAAGAAATCAAACTGACAAAGACAAAGATGGAAGGGGAGATGGAGAAACAAGAAATACAAGAAGAGATAGCAACTTTCTATAACGTATCCCAAAACCTGCATAAAATTACAGTGAAACTGGACGAGCGGCAAGAGATAATACAACAAATGCAGAAAAAGATCAAGGAAGAAAAAGAGAAGCTGGCGAGAGAAAAAGAAAGTTTCCAACTGGAGTGTAGATTGTCAGTCGATGAGTGGAGAAATCTGCGGGAGAAGGAGAAGCACGCGAGGAAGAAGAAAGAAAAACTCACAACGTGCAAAAATATCCTACAGACGGAGCAAAAACTTCTGCAGAAAGAAAAAAGGGACGAATGCAGTAAAACCCAAAATCTAGACGCTATTTTTAAGCAACAGGATCTGTGGGACATGGAACAAGCGACTCAACTGGAGAAAGACAAAAACGAATCGAAGGCACAGATTAGAGAGCTAGAGCAAGAGTGCAGGTTTGTAGATTTTGAAAGAAAATATCAAGAGGAGTGGAAAGAAAGCTCTACAGTCCTCCAGGGAATCGTGGAAGCACTGCAGAACTTGATGGTTGATCTGGAGAAGAGGAAAGAAGCTGAACGGGAGAGAAAAATCCCAAAGCCTGCAGAAAAAAGCTCAGTCCAGATGAAAAAGAAAAGCAAAAAAGACGGCTTCTGTTCTTCCTCTGGAAAGCCGAAGTGTGAAGCAGAAGGTTCGTTTGAAAGAAAAACAGGAGAGACGAGAACGAATCAGGAAAAAGAGACGACGATGAAGGGCGTTTGGGTACAGATGTGCAATTTGTTCCTAAAGAGAAAAAGCCCCTGAAAAGCAGCCAGAGGACAGGAGCAGGAAGTCCTCACTGTGAGCGTCTGTGAAGAACCCATCAGAGGCTCACTCAGGGAAAACCTGCAACCAGAAGGGCCACAAAAAGGAGAACTGATCTCTGAATTAAACATAAGACGAATAATGAGAAGATAATTCAGATCTAAATTATACATAACACACTTCAGGCCAGATTCTTTTGATTTGACAAAACTGATCACAAGGAATTGGTCATTAAGTTCCATTTAAAGGGAACTCATTATTCTTCCATTTACTTTTAAAACATCAGAATAATTAAAACACACACCTATCTGTTTTTGCGCAATAAGTTAATGTTTTTTATGTCAATCCGAAAACCTCCTGATTGTTGAGTCACAATCAACAGGCACTGAGCCATTACCTACTAACCATACCTGGCAACCCAAGGTGAGCTTCAGCACGTTTGGTCAGCTTGTACGCGCTGTGCAATGGCTGCTGGAAAAGACAAGTGTTTTGTTGTCGACTTACCATCCAGAAAGTGGTTGCTGCTTTCTTGTTGATTGTACAGGAGGCTCCACTTCTGCTTTTCACAGATGTACAGTTGTACAATTGCACATCAGTACTGACCAGACTGAAGTGTCATTATGTAAAAAGTAATAACATGTTTTGTATAAACCATAAACCTATCCTAACCTGTTCAAGTTAGCATAACAGGTCACATTTAAAGATTTTTCCCTATGCGAACTCACCAATATACCAACCTTAACTGTCCAACTAATACTTGTTTTCTTTGGGTTGTCACCATGTGCGATGGTTTGTCCCTAAAAAAACTTTAGACCAGGATTCATCATATTTTTCAGATTCTGTCTATCTATCTATCTATCTATCTATCTATCTATCTATCTATCTATCTATCTATCTATCTATCTATCTATCTATCTATCTATCTATCTATCTA
>NW_015112804.1:295265-367292 GCF_001443285.1 Poecilia latipinna | reverse complement strand
TGTCTGTCTGTCTGTCTGTCTGTCTGTCTGTCTGTCTGTCTGTCTGTCTGTCTGGACATATAACTATATATATATATATATATATATATATATATATGTATATGTATGTATATATATATATGTATATGTATATAATTACACAGTAAATTATATACATACAGTAAAACAATTTACAGCAAAATGTGGTTTATTTAGACTTTAATAGAAGAAACAAATGTTTCAGTCATATATTCACCATGCTGTTTATGCATTTATAAATGTCTTAGTTCCAAACTGAATATTTAATTTGCAAGCAAAATATTGAAATATTTTTGCAAATTAAATTTTAAATTTAGCTAAATGCTGTCTGCATTACAGTGTCACCAGATGATCTCAAACCCATTTCAGTAGAACAAATCAATGTGAGGAGGTGCCATTAGTTTTTTCACCTGAACAGACAAAACTAAAGTAGTGATTATTTTTAACCCAAAGAGAAATGACCTAGAGTTCAATTATTACAGGCTGAAACCAGGATGTAGTGATGGACTCAGATCTGAACCTTCAGAGAAACATAAAGACGGTTGCAAAGTCGACCTTCTATCACCTGAAGAATATTTCCAGGACTAAACCAATACAAAAATCCCCAAAAAGATCTTGAGAAACTAATCCATGTTTCTCTTTTGTTGTATTGGTTATTTCAACTGTCAGGGGTATTTTTAATTCTTAGGAGTTAAAGGTCAGGCCTCAAACTAATGCTAGGCCAAATTTTGTGGAATGATCCATGGGAAGATGTTTCATTTTTCTAACTGTAGTTTTGTTTCTCTTCCTGATGACCTCTGAGCATCTACGTTCTCTTTGACCATCTCTGATCTGACATAAGCCAAATCAGCTCTTTTGTCCTCCAAAGACACGTCTACAAAATGTCCCTTTGTCCTGAAGACGATTGTTTTGACGTATTATTCACAGCTCCTATTTTTAGGGTTGGGTCTCTGGCCTTAAAAGGCAGCCGAGTCCTTACAGTATGTGCACTCACACAAGCAGAGAGCCAGTATCCACTGTCAGTGTGCATTAAAGACACGCCGTCCCGTCCTGTGGTCGGCCTCGCCGCGGGGCAGTGAGCCTCAGTGTGACGAAAGCACCAAAAAAACAAACACAGGGGGGAAAAAAAAACAAAAAACAAAGGGCAGGCTTATGTAAATGATGCACAGGCCCAGAGGATGAGATGCACGTTCATCCATCTGAGCAAACTTTAAATACACGACTTCATAACGTGGTCTTTACCACAGAGTCACCGCTGCAGCTTGAGGCATCAACAGCACCAGTCTGCTCCTGAATTCCTCTCACAGTGACTTCACCTTTTCTTCATGCCAGTTTGACAGAAATAACTTGTATTAGCAGAGTGTTGAATCACTGTGAGCATCATCCAGGGTGACGCTCCTGCATCTCATCACGTTATCAGCGGGTCTTTATGGTCTCAGATTTGACAGAAATAGGTTTTGGTCCAGTTTGTTTTATTTTTAGCTAAAACGGGAAATTGTTTTTTCACTGCATTCATTTATTCTGTGTATCTATTTCATAACTGTAAAAACATCCTTTATTTTTATGTATTGTTTGCAAGTTTTGATCATCAGATTTTGCAATTTTTGGGATGGAAGGAGGACTGACATGCAGCCAAGTGAGGCTGGCAGGCAGGTAAAGATGTCTAAGCTCTAATTAGTGTGGAAATAACAGCCAAAAGAAAAAAAAAATATCTACATATGGGGGATGACTAAACTAAATAATTAAATATATGATTGCATATTTAGTTTTCTGTTGTTAAAATATTTCTTTAGAGGCAAGAAATGCTGATCTATTTGCCCTTCAATGTATTTTGATCAGAGGGGTGACTTAGGAAATAAAATGATCAATGTATAAGAAAACAAAAGCATGTAAAACTGTGAAACAGGCACCGAAATATATATTTTCTATATTTAAAATGTACATGTATGTTTCATTTTGGTCACTTTAGCGGTTTTACTTGTGTATTCCTTTGCCGTAATTCCACATGCAGTCACTAGAGGGCGCCGACCGCGCCGGTGGAGTACAGTTCGCTTCTTTCTGAAATGCTAACGGAAGCGCTAAGTGTTTTCATCTATTCTGGTCAGTAAAAACTCCTTAAAAACTTAAACATTGATATATTTTTGAAAGATAAAACTTTTATTCAGTCATTGGTTGAACAATGCGTCAAATGAAACGGTTTATGAAGAAAATAGCCCAGATAATGCTCGATATTCTGTGTGCTACGCCATGCTAATGCTAACGGAGATTATGTGTTAAATAAAGTCAAATTCGAAAAAAATTACTACATTTATTGTGAAACTTTATTTATTATTAATTTTAAAATTCGAATTTCACACCACAAAACAATTCTAAATACTTTTTTTTTGTTTGTGTATAAACAATTTTTGGTGCTTTAATACATAAGCAGAAGCTTTACTGTAAAGAAATGTAGTGATAAGGATAACATTTATAAAAACAATGAGCCAGAATTGAACTGTACACAAAAATATTGCTGGTGTTTTTGCTATTAATCAGACGCTAATTTAATTAGGATTAAATTGAGCATTCCACTCACCATTAGTGTACACTATTCAATCTCAGCGTATTGATTATTTTATTAGCGCTGCTATTGATTAAAATGTAATTTCGACATATAATTTTGAACAATCATTAGTTTTCATCCCATAGTGTTTAAACTATCCTGTACTGTCCCGGAAGCTTTTATCTACTGTTTCATAAATAAAAATAATTAAAAAAATTTATTTATTCATTCTGTTCTCTGCTGTAACAACACGTTTATTTGAAAACACTTGTTTTATGTAACTTAAGTCCAATAAATTACAATAAATACTTATCCACTGTAGGAAGATTTTCAGTTGTCTGTAATGTTTTTGGCCTAATTAAAAATAAACAGCCTCTCTCCTCTGCTGGGGCTTGTGTCATTCCTGAATTATAGTTCAGGACACAAAAAGTAATTCCAATGGTCTCTAAATGAAATAAAAACTGGAATTTAGAAGATAAACTTAATTTAATTAAGTGAGTTCTTCACTTTTTGTTTTGCTACACCTGATTGGACTGAACTGAAATTACACTGAACTTTATTAAACGTAGTAAAAACTAAGTTGGCTATTTTTCTTATTCTCCCATTGCACAATATAAACAAAAGTACATTTTCTTGTGTACAGTTTGTATAAACTGCCCCCTGCTGGCCATAATAATATAAGCAGGACTAATGTGTTTAATCATTTTTAAAGTTTTATGCAATTATCTTTTTAAATTTTTGTTATTCCAAGCTCAGTTTTTTTATCAGTATGGGTTAACATTTGGGAAATTTTAAGTATATTTAAAGTCAAAATGAAAGTTTCAGTTTTTTTTAAATTTGGTGTGAAACTCCTGACCTCCAAGCTGCAGAAACACGTGCCGCTTCATCCAGAAATGGCTCACCTGCCTCCTTGAGTTTCATTTTCCACTGGAGCGTTCCAACTCTTACGTCGACGCATTCAGGCGAAGAGAGGATGAACTGAGCCAGACGGGTTCCTCCAACACAAAACACCAGACAGCAAAGCAACAAGCGGTCAACCCGATTGGGTTTCAGGTCTTCCTGAGTCTGCAGCCATATGGACTCCCAGCAGGAAGCCCAGGTGGCTCCCAAAGAAGCAGGAAGCTTTATTTCTCCTCTTTGTGCTGCCTCCTCTTTATTAGCTTCTTACTGACCAAACATAAACTCATCAGTTTTAAAAATTAAGACATTTGGACACAAAAGAAGCTCTAAGTATTTAATTTGAAGTCAGGAGCTCCTCCCAGACTGCTTTGGTCTCCTTATGTATCGCATGATCTCATGCATTTTTAACATCCTCACTTTCCTGAGCAGATAGTCGGCTGTATAAGAGTCTGTAAAGGGAGACGGAGCGCTGTTATTGAAATATCAGCCGCTAAAGAGCCTCAGGTAGCCGATGGAGGCCAAAGCAGAGCGGAAACAGGGAGGGGAAACCTTTCCAGCGGGGCGGAGTCATTTCTCTGATCATTAAAACGTCATGATGTGCTCTAACAAAGACTTATGCAATTTAAACCAGATCTGATTTTTATATCTTCACTTAAGTTAGGGGTGGACGACATAGACTTAAAATTTTAGTACGATATTTTGTGGTTCTATTGTGATAACAATAAAAGTGATGATAGGAACTATTTATTTCTTTTTAGGTAACTGTGTGGCTTTGACTGCATGACAACAAATGAGAAAGTGTCAATATTAATCCATAAAGTCCCGTACTTGTTATGGAGTGTAGTTTAGGAATATATCTGAAAATACATTTATGTGTTACTGCTTATTTCTTTGATTCTTCAATTCTGTATTGAAACTGATAATTTCTTTGAAACTAAACTTTTACTTTGAACCCATTTTGCAATAATTATTGAAATGGTTAAATTAAAAAAACAAATGTCCTTTTTACTCAGCTCCAACCAACGGCTGCAGAGAAGAGTGAAGAAAAATTTATCCAAACTATTCTTAATTAAAAAAAACTTTTTATAATTGGAAGTAATTTGTTTATGCTAATAGGTGACATAAAATAATAAAGTTATCACTTCTTCTACATCTTTCCAGGAAATTCTATTGTGTGTTGAAGAAAACAGCTTTTGGCTTTTGAATTATAAGATAATCTGATCTGTTCTTTGGATTTAAGGAACCCAAAGCGGGAAAAGGAGAACACTACACAGTTCATGCAGCTACAACTCATCGCTCAAACAGGAAGATAACAGCCAAAGCGACACCTGTTGTTTGTGGGCATAAAGTTAATCTGGTAAGAAAATCTATTTTTCTGTTCTCTGTCAGTAGACAACAACTGCTAATGTCAATCAGGAGCTGGTTGATCTAATCTCAATTAGCGTTTTATATGCTATAATTAGCTTTAACTGTTTTTTTTGAGTTTCTGAGCCAAATGACTGCAGCTTTTTTTGGGCCAACAAACACACATTTAAACTTGTTTGGTTTATGTGGACTTACAGGCTGTCCTTGGGATTTTGATTTTACATGCTGTTGTTCAGTGAAACTATAGAAAGCAACAGTGAGACTTAAATAATCCCTGCAGGCCTGTTCAGACACAGTAGGATATTCTGGGGAAAAAGCAACAGCGTCTTTTTGAATTCTGCCTAAATTTGTCTCAAATTACCATCTTTGTTACAAGCGGTTCCAAAATGGGAAGCACTAAGTCGATCACAATAATCAATAAATTAATTAATCGCATGATAAATTAATATCTTGCGCTTCCAGTGTTACATGTTCATTAGAGTTTAAAGTTGAAGAATGTGTTCTTGCATTATTTTACTTGAAAATGACAATTCATCGTCCAGCAACATTTATCCCGACAAAACTGTGTGAGCACTTTTAGACGTCCTTGTAGAATGCCAGTTTACTAGGTCTCCTTTTTGTATAAATCACCAAATGAATCTTCAGTTCATGAAGTAAAAATAAAGCAGGGATCAGTACATCAGAGCGATGACTCTTACAGTTAATGTGAGAGTAAAACTGAAATATGGAGAACAAAACCAGCCTCATTAAAGTGTAATGGAGAGCTGTTTGTTGGCGCCTTAATCTGTCTATAATTAGCATGTCTGCCAGCAGCAGCTTATCACTTGTTCCTGCATGTGATTTTCGCATGTCTGCTGCTCTGGCCACATCTCAACACGCCACCTGTCCATCGATGGTCATGTTCGGACCGTCCTCCTCCTCCCCCTCGAAACATCTTCATCCTGAACTCTTTAGGTTTTCACGGTTTCAAACTTCTCATCCTTTATTTATAGATTCTGAAAAAAACTGACAAAATACTGATAATTATTACGTGCATTTACAAGACATTTACCTGAGTAGAACTTAGCAGTCCGTGTTGCAACAATCTGAAGATACTTCTGACTGAAGACTGTCGACAATCCATCCTAGATACATTTTAACTGATCCTACAAGTTTAGTTAATTATTCAAAGTAATTTAAAAGTTCCTGTCTCTTAGCGAGCACTGCTTATCCACCTCATTTGCTTTTGTCTCTCCTTTGTGAATCTCTGTCTGGACCTTATTTTATTATGCATGTTTGAGAAAAAGGTCCGTTAGTGAAAATCTTATATTGAATAAATTACAAATCATTAGATTTAGTAAATAAAAAATGCACAAGTGTTTTGGGAAAGATTCCTGAATAAAAATCTTTACAGATCTTTTGTCTTTAAAGTTTTATGTTAGACATGTTTGCTTTGTTCTTACTTTAGTTTTTTGTTTTTGGTGACTTTGAGCAGAGTGGCAGAATGTTACCGGTCGGTGCGGTTCAATGGGCTATTTCATGGTCTTTTACAAAATGGACTCTATAGTTTCATGGTCCTGCTAGTAATAATAATTTGATGTTGATGTCTTAAAATATTAAATATTTCTTTACCTGTGAAACTTGTAAAGTATACCTTAACAAGATGCTCAACATTACTCGTTTCATTTTTTGTGTTCAAGTTCTCATTAAATTGTACGACTTTATTCTCGTAATAAAAAAATCTTAACCTAACTCTTATATTTATTGTAAAATTGAACTGAATTCAATGCCCAAATAAATAGAAGGTGTAAAACAAGATGGTCGCTCTGGGCGTGGTGACATCACCAAGGGACCTTAATTTATTGGCCAGCCGATTTATCTGTGCTGATTTCCTTAACTTTGGGAGATTGATGATTGGTCATACATGTGATCAGTGGATCTCCACCTGGTTATGTCTGAATATTGACAGTTAACAACAGTCACCCACTGTTTCCAACTCTGCGACTTCCTTTCTACATTTAGCAACATTTCAGACAAAAAAAAAAATGGTATCGGCCAAAATCAGAATTGGCATTTCAGGATTGGTAATAGGCCATCAAACAGAAAACTGCAATTGATGCATCTCCTGCTCTGAACTGTGGAAATCCAAGCAGTGCATTGTTGAAAAACCTCCAGATTTTCCAAAAATTTAATCTTCATAAACCAAATTAATAAAATTGACTGATTGCCCAGTTGTAGGCATTGGATTTGCTAATTTTGGTGATTTCCACACTTGCCTTTCAGCTGCTTCTGATGAAGTTGTGAGATGGTATTGTTGTTTTTGATCCATATTTTCCAGCAAACGTGGTTGTAGACGGACATTAGGTGCTAAAATGTGTGTGTTTGTCCTGAGCGGCGCTCCATCCTCCATCCTCCTCCGTGACGTTACGCAAGCGGAGTCACCTCCTCTGTCAGTCTTTTGGTTCACAGCCCCCCTCCCTCTTCTCGCAGTAGATTAAGTGCAGCAGCAGAGAGGGGATTTGGGAGGCTACATTTCGTTAAGGCGACCCATCGACAGCCCATCATGCTCATCACCAGCAGTAATGTAAAAATATGTCATGCGGATTTCTATTTTAAGGCCAGAAAATCAGCGTATTTATCCAGAAGCAGCAGAGAGAAAGGAGAGAGTGGAACTGGCTCACTTTGAAAAAGCTGCTTGAAACCTCGAGAGGGGAGAATGAAAGTGGCTGTTAGAGGAGATGGACAGAGAGAGAGATGCAGGATTCATCCAGAGACAGATGGAGGAAGAGAAAGAAGGGATTCAGACGAAATAAAGGAGGAAATTATCACAATGTGTTCAGAAGAGAAGCAGAATATACCGAATTACAACAATAATTCCCCTATTTCTTGATCTGATTAACTTTCCCTGAATGGGTTCATTTTGACCTCTACTGGTCACCCAACCAACCAACCAACCAACCAACCAACCAACCAACCAACCAACCAACCAGCCAACCAGCCAACCAACCAACCAACCAACCAACCAACCAACCAACCAACCAACCAACCAACCAACCTTCTGTGTCTCCAACCCAGAAGCATCTGTCCCTCTGTTGCCCCCTCCCTCAGTCTTTCATTGGGGAATCTATGGAGAAAGCTAAAGATTAGGGTGATGACTCAGAGCCCTTCCAGTCTGAAGCAGCCAATTAGCTTCTCAGAAATCAAAAGAACAGCTGGAAAGGTGCCCGTTTCATTTTCTGCCCGACTTCTTGGGGAAATAGTTTTTAAAAAATTTGGTCTTAACTGTATAAACATAACACCAATCTGGCATAACATTATGACCAGCCCCGAAGACCAAATCTTCGACCAGCCCTGACTGGTCGAAGATTTATTTCATTCAGTCAATTTTATCACAGCACACATAAAATAATCCAGATTAATTAGTGTGAACCACCTAATTAAAAGTGGGGACTCAGTCACTTCCTGTTCTACTCTGAACTGCGTAGTTTAAAGTTGTTTAAAGATCTTCCAGTCCTGCAGAGAAGCACTCGGTCAGTCTGCTGGCGCGTGGACAGCAGGGCTAAATGATTGATACCAAACAAAGCTCTCTAAAGCAGCCCTTTAAATGATGGATGATCGTGAGCTGCAGCCAACACAGACAGAAGGATCGGCACGAACTCTTGGGTTACAAGGTGCAAAGTGCAAAACCAGACAGCTGATTTAGACACCCGAGACGCTGCATGAGAGGATGTCAGAAGCTAAAGGTGGCAGGAAGACAAGCAGAAAGGACAACAGCTTGGAGTCCACGTCCAGTCAGAGCTGAAAGGCTTTCTGTGGCCCATTTAGGAAATATGTTTTGTATAGAGTACATATATAGTTTGATACATGACCCTTCTTGAGGCTTGTGGTGGAAATTCAGATGATTCTGATCGGATGTGGATCAAGCAGATTATTTTCCTTTTTTAGCTTTTCTCTTGTAGATTTTTGTTTGTTCTTGTTATTATTTGGCATAAAATATGACTGGAATATTTTGATATATACACGATTCATGGTTGCTCAGGTTCTCCGGGTGCAAAACAAACCCAACCAGCCCCTACCATGACACCTGAGAGCTGATATGAGGTTCTTACATGCTCTGCATTCAGGTTGTTATGAATCTCATGGTTGATGTTAGTCTTTTTTCAGGGTTTGTACGGGTCCTTAAAATCCTTGAAAATGCTTGAATTTCAATTGGAATTTCAAGGTATCAATAAATATATTTCTTTAGAAAAGAAAGTAAAAAAAACAAACTAATTTTTGGTAAAGCAGTTCTAAAATGTGACAGTCAAACACAAAAAGACTGACGTACACGAGATTTAGCTGTTTTTTATATACATATGGTATTGATTTAAACTCTAAAACATTTTTAGGACATTTTGTTCTAACATTGTTTTAGATCTTTAAATACCTGATAAAATTCTTCACTTTGTTATAGTTGTGAAACTTAATGGTAACTGAAATGACACTCCATAATTTAACACGTTTTGGGTTAAAAAGTGGAATTTTGGAAAAATTAAATTGGAATTTGGGAAATAATAATAATAAAAAAAGAATTAACAATGATCTAAACACTTTTGTCTCATACTCCTACTTGCTGTAGATTAGCGAACTAATAAAACTTGAAACTCTTGAGATATTAGTTTGGCTTTCGCCACCACCTTGTAAAGTAAATCTTCAGTAAACAAGCCTGCTCTCCTCTGACACTGTACCTCTCCTCTTTCCTCAAATAGAAAGCCTCCATATGTTTGGTTGTCTACCTCCTCCTCTGTCCTCCTGTGGATCTCCCTGTGCATCCACCCACACTAACCCAACATGCACTCTGCTCCAGGCTGCCGCTCCTCTCCACAAACACAGAGCAGCTCTTCTCCTTTACTGTCCGGCTGCAATGTGATTCACACAGAGCAAAACAGGGAAAATATACATATTTAAAAAGAGCACAGGTATTAGGGTAAAAGGAATCTGCACTGTCCACACTTTCTTTCTTTCTTTCTGCAGATATGACAACCGTCTGCTTGAAGGTGATATTTTTAGAGTTGTGTACTTCTGTGTTTTTAGGCTGAGATGATGCATGTAGTGCAAACCCAGAATGTGATGGATTAACACAAACACTAAAAGGCAGACAGGAAAATATCCCCATTGAATGACAGGAATAAATGGTATAATAACATTAAAACAAGATGATGCTGGACTTAAATGTCTCTTATAAAGAAAGCACACACTAATTTTAAAAAATCCTTCTGGCCTTTCCATCGTTTCCCCCAGAAAACCTGCTAAGCCTGATGGTAGAGGCGCTAAGGCAGACATCCAGCGACCTCCTGTGTTTTTATGTTGAGAAATGTTGACATTTTCAACTTAATGTCTTTTATTGGAAGACATTATTAAAAATACATAAATACCAACTATAAAGTCTTAAGAAGTGCAAAAATACATTTAAAATATGAATTATTTCCATCACTTCATCTGTTCCATCCTAAATAAAAAGTCCAAAATCTTCTGATTCTTTACCCATGACTTGTAACTTTATTAGCTGAAGTTGTTAGCATGGAGACCAGTAGAGACAGGAAGTGATTACGGATTTCCTGTGAATAATAATAAAAAAAGAAAACACCAGATTTCAATCTCCCTCTGTGTTCACATATTAACCATACAATGTTGCCAACCATTTCACCAAAGAGACTCTTTAACCCGTCTTTTCTATCACTTTTACTGCTGCATAAAAAATCAAACAATGCTTAGCCTGGTGGGGTGCAAGTAAAGCCTGGTGGCCTGCCAGGCTTATAAACCTTGGAGAAAACTTTGACCTTTCACGTATCAGACTCTTAAACCTTAATATTATAATCTGATCTGTAAAAACACGGTGCAGGGGTGGATTTAGAAAAATAAGGGCCCATGGGCTGGATCTGGTTTGGTGCCCTATCCTAGAAAAAATACAACTTTTACTCAGACAAATTACAGCGTATGTAATTTGTCAGAGTATGTATGTAATAAGTATGAATGTAATAAGTATGCTTAGACATTTGCAGAGCACAAATTGTTGGATTGTTGGCTTGTAATGTCTGGCAGGTGGGACCATTTTGGTCCCAAAGAGATAATTTTCAAATATTTGAGTGTAGTTCAAGTTAAGACGCGTTAAACCCTTTGTAAAGTCTGATTCGGAGTATGCTCAATGGTCAGTTACTTATTTAAACAACCCAACACGGTGAGTATAAATGTTGTTGTAGTTTTCAGTTTAATAGAATACTGCAAATGATAAATGTTATCAACATAATAATTAGCAAGAATGCAGTTAGCAAATCCTTTTGTTTTCCTGACTTACCTCGACACACCGTTTAGTAGGATGTGGCGTCATTTTTTCTTCCCAGAGCTTCTCAGGCACTTAAACATGAACAAAGCTTTGCTCAGGAAAATCATGAAAATCATGATTACTGTTTTTAGAGGCTAGTGTAACTATGCTAACATTAGCACGTGCATGCTAATTTGGCTCAAATCAGAGACGTTCAGATTACAATAGCAACAAAAAGAAAGGCTTCTGTGTGATGGGACTTTTGTATTAGCTGTTAGCTTCCTTTCATTATTTTGTGTATTTTTGATGATCTTATTTTCTCTTTTTTTTTTAATTTCTTTAATTTTTCCAGACTGCTTCCCTTTTACCCATCGTTTTTTCCTCTTTATCATCTTTTTCTCAGTTTTTTCATCTACTTCATGTTTTCTAAGCATTCTGAGATTCTCATGACATTTTTTTAATTTTAACTTGGGAAAATTGTTTCCATTTTCTTCGACCTTATCCTTCGTTTGTCCATCATGTTTTTGCTACCTTTCTTTTTGCAATTATTTTTAAGGTTTCTTTATTCATTTCTATCTTTCTTGTTTTGTTTTTGAAGGTAGTGTTAATGATTTCCTTGTTTTTCACCTTTTTCTTTTTTGATTTTTTGTAGCAACCTCCTTCTTCCATCTTTAACTTCATATTTTCTGCTTATTATTCATACCATTTCTTTTCTTTCCAACATAAAACCCTGAGTTTTGCATAATAACTCCTGTTTGCAGTTTTCTCTGACCTTTTAACCCTGCTTTTCCAAGTGACGTTAATGTCCAGCAGGATCAACATGTTCGGACTCTCTGAGCTGCTTCACATGCCGGATTATTTTAGCCTCGTCACATCAACATGTGCTGCTGTGGCTGTTGTTGTTGCTCACCGTTTGTTCTGCACTTTGACTTTGCCCACGTTGATCCCGTCTAATCACATCATAAAAAGCAGGAGCTCGTAGTTGGGTGTCATAGAGGAAACGTTTAGCGTCATTGTTTTTAACTGTTTAAGCTGTTTTGGTTAAAAGTAATTTCACCATGTGGTTTGTAATGTGGTTTTTAGTAATGGACCTTCAGCTGAAAAAGCTCCCAGTAGTTGTTGTTTTGGTTCACTCTTTACTCAGTTTGCACAAATTAGCTTCTGGACAGCTCTCTTGACTGAGGTCAGGACTTTGAGTAGGCCACTGATTCGTGTCCTTTTCAGCTATTGTGTCGTAGTTTGTTGCTGGTTTTGGGATAATTGTCCTGTTATTGACCCAGTTTGGACCAAACTACACATTTTCCTCTGTAGACACTGAGATCTTGGTTTTCTTCTTGGCATATTGGTGACTTTTAAATTATTCTTTTTCTGAATATGTTTTCTCACTATATTGTGATGAACGTCATATGCAGATTTCTTTGGTAGACGGCAGAATTTATGAAATAATCAACACAAGCGATAACAAATGTAATTTAGTCATTACAATAAATGATGATGTTGTTTTAAGACAATTTTCAAGTAATATAATGGTACATTCTCAAAGATCAATAAACTTTAAATACTAATAAACATTTAAGATTGGAAGACATTAAATTTCCAAAATAAATAAACAAAACAACAGAAACAGCAAACAAAATGAATTATGAAGTCTCTGTAATCAAGCTGAGACCAAAGCATCAGACTGAAGACTTTTGTCATCCAGGTTTTGGTGGAAAGAGAAAAACAATAAATAGCACAAATGGACATCGCTGGAAATCATGGTCATGATTTGTTGTGTTTTTGGAGAGATTTTAGATTAATTTGTGATGCTAGTCTGGTTTTATCACTCTACAGATCTGGCATTCATTGTATTAACTCTGATTCTCTTTGTGTGGCATTAAATTTAGAGGTAACGAAAGAAATTGGTTCTTTATAAATCATATATAAAAAGAATATAAATCATTCTTTTATATTTTTTATTTAAGAAAAAGCCAGACAGCTGAGCTAACCTAACACTAGTAGAACTTTATGCACAAACCTATTTTTGTTTTTAGATTTGACAGAACTGAACCGTGTAAAATTGTTTTAAATAAATGGTCTATTTGTTTCCACTGTCTCTTCCTCTTGTTAGTCTAATTTAAACAAAAAATTTAGAGCATTGTTAAAAAAAATTTCTGACCCTTAAAAAAATGTTGGATGAAATATTTAAATAAAAAAATATAAAAAACTAATTGGAAAATGACCTTTCGTGGAAAGACCTCAGGTCATTGCTGAGGTCTTTCCACCTTGCGGTTGTGTTAGCACACCTGGATTCTCCAAAGGTGAAAGGAATAAGAAAGTCCTCAGACTGATGAATTGATCTACAAGACCTGGTGCAAATTAAAGTGAAATCCCACCCAAAAATCAGGCAAACGTTGAATTTACTGTTTATTTTCCAGGGTTTATTGAAGATGCTGTTATATGATGAGATCAGAATGGACAGAAACTGCTGACTAACCTTGCATAGGTTACAGACTCTGCCTCAGCGGCCAATGAGAAGCTCTGCAGACGGAAACAGCAGCCAATCAGAAAGAAAACAAACAGAAACATCCGACAGATTCGGAGAAAACGAATACAGTTCTTCACCGTTTTTTTTTTTTTTTAAACAAAAACTGACCGTACTGAGACGTTCGTTCTGGACGACACTTTGGCTTCTGACAGGAAACAGAAAGTCTGACCAGCTGCAGCCGTCCATGCATGTTGGGATTTTTAAATCATGTCTACATCCACCTGAAACTCTGCAAACGTCTCACCATCATCACCTGAACCGTAAACCTTATTTATCAGTAGCTCAGCGTTAGCAAGCTGTAAAAAACTGGAATAAAATAAATGAATGTCAAATACATTCAAAATAAATAGACATAAAAAATAGTTAAACACGATTTTTCACAGAGTTGAAAAAAAAAAAATCCGTCTGAGGCTAAACATTTAAACTGAAATGATAAAAATGCGTCATTTTGGAAGGATTCAGTAAAAAAAGTCTGAATCCTCAAACTGCCTAAACTCTTAAACAAAAAACATCTGAGATTAATTTCTGCTTGTTTGACCTGAAATTAATTTTATAATTGCATTTTCATCCATTATTTTGTTTTCAATTTTGCTTTTAAAGCTTGAAATATAAATATTAGCAGAAAATCTTCTGTATTTTTGCTTAAGAAGTTTCATTAGTTTAATGACGTAAAGCAACTTAAATTTGCAGCAAATCCTGATTTTTTTTTTCATTTAATGACTGATTTATTGAACATTGCATGGAATATGTAACGAAGAGACACACTTCAGAGCTGATTTAAGTTCATTGCTGAAACCAAGCAACTTTTCAGGCCATTCTGATGCCTCAGAGCAGCAACAAATCAGATTATGCTTATCGATAAATCCAGGTTGGAAAACATCGGCAGCTGCAGGAAGTTTCCGTCAGAAACTAATTTAACGGCTTGTTATCTACTGGAAATCAATCCGGTTCTGGCAGTTGGAAGCTTGTAATTGAATCATGTTTACTCGAGAGATAAAAACTGGATTTTATTTTGGAAATGACACAGTTCTGTCCTGTTCACTGCAGATCAGACGGTAAAAACATTAAAAATGTGTGTATGAAACTCCTACAAAACACCATTTGGTCCCTTTAGTGGCGTCTGCTGCAGAAAACTCCAACTTTGGCCTCCAAATAGAAACACAAACCAATTAAAAAAAACACAGAATAGTCTTAACAATGCTTTTAATCAATCTTAAATAAACTAATATTGATATGATTCAACCTTAAAAAATAAGTAAAATATTAAAATTTTTCTCTCAGTCCTTCGGCATGTTTACCGCTTAGCACCTTCATAACTTTTATTTATTTTGTCCAGACTAATTAAAGGGATTTCAAAGCGCCGGTTAAGAAACTTGACGATGACACATAGCTGCAGCAGCGTTAGGCTTGGATAACTTTATGACATATATTTAAAGGGTTTTCTTTTTATTAAAATATTTGAATTTTAAAAGGATTTTTAATCTAGAAATTTCACCCCTCATATTCTCTCAACCTTTGGTCGGATTTGAGCTTTCATGCACCACATTTTTTCCTTCCACTAAACCTTAAATTAATATTCCTGGACAAAGCAGCATCACTGACACACCCTGTGGAGACTTTTCATGACTATCGGGTGAACAACTGAAGCCATAGCATTTCATTTCTGTCAGAAAAATAACTTTTTTGATCATTTTTTGCAATAATCAAATTTTCTGAATAACCTAATTATGGTTTTCCGTAATCTATTAACCATAATCAACCCCCCCAAAAATGCCAGTGTCAAAAATTAGTTTGGTTTTGAATTCTTTTATAAAAATAAATTTCATTTTAGTGACTTTCTAAAGTGTTGAAATGTCTACAACGGCCACCAGAGGGCAGTAATCGGAGGTATTGGATCTATTAACAGGCCAATAGGTGTACAGATGTCTGTGAGGCATATATGCCTCCGTATCATCTGGTTGCATTTTGAGAAGAAAATGATCCGACCCGACTTGATGCAAAGCCACAATACGACCCCAATCATGCCGAATCAAACGTTCGTCTGATAACACCGCATCTCCAGACGATCATGCAACTCAGAAACGTCGGTGAAGCCTTGAAGCTTTATGCTGGAATAGAACGGGAAATACAAGACAAATTACGGTCTTTCTTCCCAATTGTTCATGTAAAAATCAATCTGGGATGTCATTCTTACACATTTTATGTAAATTACCTTCTTAAGTAATCGTATTTTTAAATAAATGGACTAAAAACAAGATTGAAGAGTGATAGTTTCCCCCGCTGATGGTTTTTTCTACTAAACAATAGATTCTTGTGCTATGATTAAGTGAAAAATAGCCCAGTTTTGCCATTTCACAACATTTTTGCAACATTTTTAAAATAGATAAAGTTTTCGGTTTCTTTCACCTTACAGCAATACTCCAGTGCAAATAGATTCATGTTATAACCAAAACCTTCAATGTATTTTGTTGGGATTTAATGCGATATAAATCAACATGTATAATAAAGACAGGATAGTATGTGCACTATTATGAGGCAAGGGAGTTTTTTGATCATATTAACATTTTTAGGCATGTTTTCTAACTCTAAGCTGGATGAATCGTAACAGGTAGTGTTCTGTTTCGTGAAAATGGGTAAAAAAAGATATTTAACTCTGAAAACCAAAAGTCTCTCACAAGGATGCTCTTGAAATTGCAAAGATATTGCTGTGTGATCACAGAACCATCAGACGTTTTGTTGCAAATAGTCAACAATGTCGCCAAAAACATGTTGAGATTAAAAGACGCAGATTAACTGTTAAGGATTTGAGAACAATCAAGCGAGAAGCTACCAGGAAGCCATTATCTTCCGGTTCTTCCAGAACTGCAACCTCGCTGAAGTACGAGATGTTCAATGCTGGTATAGATGGCCAAGGTAAGGAAGACTGAAACCCAACCACCACTGAACCAGGTGCATCAGCTGAAGCATCTAAACTGGGCCAAGAAGTATCTGAAGACATTTTGAAAAGCTTTTCAGAAACGGGCAAAGAGCTTCAACTCCAGTCAGCAAGTTGGAGGTAAGTTACTGGTATGAGCTGGTATTACTAAAGATCAACTGATTGGACCTTTTCTGATTGAAGATGGGCTCCAAATCAACTCCAGAGCCTTCTCCCAGTTTGTAGAAGACATTTTCTTCAGGCAGTGATAGAGGAAGAAGTCTGAATCTTTCAAAGAGAAAATGATATTTATGCTACCCAATAAAGGCATCAAAGATGGAAACCTTATGAGATGGACACAACTGAGAACTTGTGGGTAGTTCTTAAATGGGAGAATTACAGAGAAATCCAATACCTCAAGCTTTGGACATTTCCCAAAGCTCTGGACCGACTGCAGACCTACCAAGTCATGAACATCCATCTAAAGGAGAGCATTAATCAGAGAAGCAACCAAGAAGTTCAAGGTGCTGAGGTCAGACGAGACAGAAACTAAGCCTTGTGGCCAACACACCACCCCCATGTGAAAACATGGTTAATTCCTCACAAGCCATCTTTGTCAGAGCAAAGACTGAAGAGTTAGAATGGCCTAGTCAAAGTCCAGATTTAATTCCAGTTTAAAATCTGTAGGAAAACTTCAGAATCAATGTTCACTAACACTAAGCGTGAGTTATTTTACAGAAAGTTGTATAAAATTCCAGTCTGTAGATGTTCAGACACCTGCAAGTTCAGTGGAACGTGTTTCTAAAAAGTGCCAATTTTTTATTGTAAAAACAATAAGAAAACATGCAAAATCCCATTAAAATACATTGAAAAATGTGCAAAAGTTCATGCATGTTTCATGACATTTACTGAAGCATTTGCTTGTCTAAACACCAGGTGGCGCTTTAGCAAATCTCCTGGTTCCACCTTGTAAGTTTGGGTCTAAAAACTGAGTCTTCAGAACATAACATCTCATTTGGAGCTGCTGCATCAGTTGATTGTTTCTGTCCTGCAGAAAAACCCGCCGCTCCCCCGGCTCTGTTCCCCCGTCCTGAAACAGCAGCAGCAGCAGCAGCAGCGCCATTTTACTGACAAGCAGAATGACTAATGCTGCTCTGCAGAGGAAACACTGAGTGCCTCTGCAGATCCATCAGCCCTCCCTGAACTGAAACGTCCCACAGCTCCAAGGCACACGAAGCAGAATCGTCTCCCTGCTCCATCCTCTTCACTGAAAACATCAGAGCGAGAAAGCGAAGGGGCCTGATGAGGGACGGATAGCCAAAATAAAACAGGCTCGCTTTCATTTCTCTCTGGTTTTAGTCTGGAAAGAATCTATTTTTGGTCCTGCTGAAAGTGGCCATATTTGCGCTCTCATTATTTGGCTCAATTTAGAAGCAAAAACTAAACCTCACCACATTATATATATATGAAAATAATTGAGTAGATTCCTAATAAAACCAGGCTTAAAAGTTCACCCCATATCATTTAGATAACCGACTTGTTCTGAAGTATAATTCTGGTATTTTCTCCCCAATTTGATCCGATTCTCCTGACTTATCTCTAAATGGGTCACTTGCCTCAGTAACCAATAAATCAGCAGATAAATTGTCTACAACAGTTCATCCAGAGGGGAAATTTGTGCATTACTTTGATTCAGGCTCAACGACGACACAAAGACGTCGGAACAGGCGCTTAATGAGTTGGCTAATTAAATCTGTTGTTACATAGCCCACCCTAAACCCCCCGAGCAGCAGATTCAAGCGATGCCTGTTGGTGTTCAGTAATCTGGACTCTTACTGATCGTGTGGAAACTTTTACATGCTGTCCTGGAATAACAGCGTGGAAATAAGAGTTAAACCCAGATATTTCTATACACTGTATAGAAACATCTTTTTACTACCTGAGATTAAGTCAGACTAAACTAGTCCTGCTTTAGCTCAATTAGAATTACCAAGTTTTTTTTAAATTCAGACATATACATCAGGCATTTCTCAGTATTTGGTAAAATCATCTCTTAAGCTATCTGACTTGGGTCAAACGTTCCACAATCTTCCCACAGTAGTTTGCTGAAGTTCTGGCCCATTCCTCCTGACAGTACTGGTGTAACCAGATTGGACTCGCCTTTCCATATCTGCCCACATATTTTCTATGCAACTGAGATTATGGATTTATATTGGAAGCTCCAAAACATTAACTTTATTGACCTGAAGCCACGTTGTACTAATCTGGTGGTAGGCTTATCTTATTTTCACACCTGATAGTCTGGTAGTTTTGGTTCGATTTGGGACCAAAATGGCAACATCTGTTGCATTTTCAGTTGCTACGGTTCACTTTCACACTGCATGGTGCCAAACAGTCCAAACCCTTTAAAAAAAAACTATTGAAGCAAGCGGTACAAAAACCTCAGCTTCCTTCATGAAATGTAAACAAAAATGGAGTGGCATCAGATTTTAGTGATTGTAAGGTTTCTGTTTTGTCTTTGGTAAAAGACAACAAGTCATTTCTCCCGCTAACTCTACACACACGCAATTGTTTTGGTTGTATTTACCCAGAAAGTCCTGCATTATAGTTTGCTTCCGTCTCTTGGAGCATTCACAACACTCCAGAGGTCGCTGTTTTGGTCCGCATCAGAATTCAACAAACTGGACTTTCTAGACAAACGAAGTAGAGTTCGATTACAGCCAACTAAACAGGGTTGGCATGTCATTGTCCATTTTGGAAGACCAGATAAAGTAATGCCATGTATCTTGCAAGGTGCACCAGTCCTTCTTGAAGCAAAATACCTGCATAACACAATGGATCCACTACCATAGTTAGTAGTTGGGTGGTATTTTTGGGCTTGTAGGCTTTTTCCTTCTTTCTTCTTCCTCCACTTTGGACGATGGACTGAAATTTTAGTTCCATCAAATCCAGGGACGTCTCTAAAAAATTGCATTTGCAAACTGCAATGACTTCCTCCTTACTAAGTGACTTTTCAGTCACTTAGTAAAGAACTTGCGTCACTGTTTATAATGATGCAGAACCCGTCTCCTTCCAGAACTACAAGACACCTGGACGTCCTCATAGTGGCAGTTGTTTGAACAAACCAATGAAGAACTTTCAAATTCACTATTTACTTGTTGACTTTTTGGCTGGTTGTTTGTCATCTTTCTATGATGACATGCAAAAAACCAACATGTTTGAAGAGTGACCTTAAAATATGTCCACATGCTAAAATCTTACAAAGTTCTGACATCATCATCTGGGCTTTTCCAAATACTTTAAAGACATCTTAGTGTATGTAAACATCTTAATTTAAATAAAATAAACCTAAGAGAAACTCTAATGTTGGTAATCCTTGATCTGAAACAGGTAGTTTAGCCTAAATGTTTCTGTTTATACAGTTCACATAAACGTGTTTCACCTGGATTTGACCAAATGAGGCTGTTTTTTTGTTGCTAACATTGCCAGCTAAATGCTGCAGCTTTGTGTCATCGACTAGGATAGGAAAGGGGTTTTATTTGGCCCGATAATATGGAGTAAACTGTCCCTTCAGTGGCAGATATGTGGGATCAGTGCATCTTTATAGCAGGAGAGGTTAAGCTGCACGACGTAAGCTCTTATAACAGGAGGCACTTTAGTCAATTCTATACGAGACGGGCTTCAAGGCACTGGAAACTGATTTTTAGATATATACTCTACGAGCTTTGTTCAATATTATACTCTTTTTCTTCTTCAAACAGAAAAATGGGCTCACAAATTAAACGTTTCCATGCACTCAGTCGTCAAAGCTTTAAAAAAATACAAAAAGGAGGAAAAAACTTCAAAGTAATTGTTTTTTAAGATTTCTTCTGTTTTAAGCACATTAGTTCCTTCTAACGGTTTCCTCCGTCATGCATTTTTCCACAGTTAACTTAGCGGGAATCGTCGTCTCCCCTCCGTTTTCCCGCGCTCAATCCGAAAACTGCAAGCAATTTAATACTGACGTCATGCATTGAGTATACGTAGCTATATCATAGCTGTTTAGGCCATAATGCTGAAGTATTTTGACATGCCGTGATCTCCGAAGAAAGAAATGTTGCTGTTCTCCTTAAACATTCAAGACGGAAATGCTCTGAAACGACTTTGACGATAAACAGCCAGAGCACTTCTGGTGAAAACAAAACATAATCCAGGAGAAGAGGATGAGGGCTGAAGAAGACAACAACAAAAAGAAAAAAAAAAATGAGGTAACGTTGTGTGCATGCTGATATAAAAGAGAAGAGTCTCCACATGCGTTTATATAAAGGAGTGTTGCATGGCATCAAACAGGGAACCTTCAGCTGACCTGCAGCAGCATCGTTGCAGATCGTCCCTCCACAAAGGCTCCACAAACTTCCTGTTTGCTTCTCTTAAAGTGCCTGAAAAATTCGCCATGTAATGTTTTTTCTCAATTTTTCCTGAATGTGCTGCAGAAAGCACAAACGTCTGTAACTGTAATCCAACCGTCGTGGAGAAAGTTGTTCTTGTGAATGTCAGATGGGCTTTCATCCACAAAGTTGAGTCTGTTGCACCAAACCAGGCAGCTGTCCCTTTTCACCAATAATGTTTCGTCCAGTTTTATTTTTTGTCCTCTAATTAAGTCCTCATCTTTCTTGTTTTATGTATTCAGTTTAAAACACTTATTATTAATAGTTAATATGAATTTCCTAAATGTTTTAACGTGTTTTAAGTCAATATAAAGTGCTTTAATAATCTGAATAAACCAGATTTTTTTCACAAATGTTTGATTTGTGTTACTCAGCTGTTAAGAGCTGGAGCATTTAAAATGTTATAAATTAATGCATACTAAAACAAAAGGAGATGGCAGTGAAATGTTGTAGTAAATAGGTTTAAAGTAATACTCCAATTATAGCAGATCTTTGCATGTTATTAATGAGGCACTCCATCAATTTAGTATTGAACGTTTAGGAATAAAAAGCAATTGATTAGTGAACACTGAGTCGACACAGATTGAAATACCCCTTTCCTAGTTAATGAGCATGTAATAAGAATACTACATTTCCCAGAGATCAACTTGGTTTTTAAAAACATGCATCTATTTGTAATGTTTCATTTTTACCATAAGATACATGTTTTAAACCATGGCAGAAAGGCTGTCAGGGTGTGGATTATAAGTAATTCTTGTAAAGTGGTGGCAGGATCATTAGCTTTTGTTCATAATTTTTTTATTTTGCATTTCTTAAACTCAAGATATATTTTTATATTTTTCTAAAACAGTTTCTAAGCTTTTCAGATGGGATTTTAACATTATTGGGGTCATTTCCACAACACAAAACCAGAACTTTTTGTACTTTCAACATGCTTCTGCACCAAAACTTGGTAGTTGGATGTCTGAGACTGGCAGTGTGAATACATTTGATATATTAAAGATCAAATATTAAGGAATAGGTAACATGTTTTTTTAGTTAATAAAACCAGGACCCATTTCATCCACAACTATGACCCCTATAATTTAACTCTGTAGGTCTCTGACCATGAATGGGAAACATTTAGGAAATTCACCAAATGTCAAACTCCTGGAGCTGGGTTGTAAAATCTTTGGCAGCTTGTCTGGGATACAAAATTAGGATTTCTAGCACCCCAAACATTCCTGCAGACAAAAAGAATTAAAGCTAGCTGTCAATAATTGGCAGTGTAACCTCCTTTGTTGTATAAAGTACATTTGGTGGTTTAAATAAAATAATTTAAGATGAATATTATTTGAAGTCTTGTCCAGGATTCAAATTCAGAACCCATTTAAACCTAGTTCTTGTCTCTGGACAAAATAGACTGAGGGAGTGAAATTCAAAATAAGACTTTGAGTACCTGACACATATCCTGAAGCTAGAGGTCCAATAAACAGTAGTTCAAGAGTCAGGTCATGACATTGTTCATGTTTGTTTGTAGGGGACAAAAATTGACCTGAAACATACCTCTGGTCCAAAATAATTGAGCTAACATGAGCAGGGTAACCTATTTTATTTTATGTTACACCACACACTTTAAAGTTCAACTAGAGGACATTATATTGGTATTTATCTCAAGTAGTATAATTAATCGAATATTGTCCGGTATACCTAACAAAAGTCTGTTGTATCTAAAGTTTGCCCTTGAACCGAACAGATTAAGCATCTTAAATTGATGGAGCAACCCCTATAGATTGTTAAATGTAGAAAATGCTGGGTTTTTCATATTTTTTTATTTTTTTACTCTAGAAGCCATGTAGATTGTTGGGGGCTTGTCCGGGATGAAAGACATACCTGCATCCTGTCTCTGGTCCAAAAGAATTGAATTTGATATGTAAAACTGGCAGTGAAACCTGCTAAATATTTTGGAATGGATACGAATATTGAACATAAATTTTTGCCAAGATCTGCTCAAGATTGCCTCACTATGTGTGTTTTAGTCTGTTTATACGTTTGAAAGAATAATGTTTAAAAAAGAGAATAAAATGCACCTACAGCGTTTAAAGCATCCAGATATTTCTACAATATTTACAGCAGTGTGCAGGCGCTGCCTCACACATCGGTGAGCAGCTTCCCCCTGTTCACACAGTTCTGGCTGGGGGCGGTGCAGTTGGCAGTCCTAAGGTTTGCTTCCCTAAAGTTATCAATGCTGTTGTTCAAGTCTTCATCTATCTCCATGTACTCTGACTTGCTGACCACAGAAGAAGTGCGGCGGCTTGAGTTGGTTTCTGATGCCAAGTTTTGGTTGCTGATGTTGAGTAGCTGTGCTTGCTCCTCACCTTCCGTCTCCCGGTGGTAGAAGTAGTTGAAATTGGACACGATGACAGGTACTGGCAGTGCGATGGTCAACACACCGGCGATGGCGCAAAGAGATCCAACAATTTTACCTCCGATGGTCACGGGGTACATGTCCCCATAGCCGACGGTCGTCATGGACACCACAGCCCACCAGAAGGCATCTGGGATGCTGGTGAAAAACGACTCCTTTTCCTCAGCTTCAGCAAAGTAAACGGCACTGGAAAATAAAATCACACCAATGAAGAGGAAGAAAATGAGCAACCCCAGCTCCCTCATGCTTGCCTTGAGAGTTTGCCCCAGAATCTGGAGCCCTTTGGAGTGTCGGGACAGTTTAAAGATCCGGAATACCCTCACCAGACGGATCACCCTGAGAATGGCTAAAGATGTGGCCTGCTCCCCACCTCCCCTCCCCTCCCTGTTGCCTTGGTCGTCAGCTAGCTCTGTGCCAAGAGTGATGAAGTATGGGATTATAGCCACAATATCAATAGTGTTCATCATGTTTTTGAAGAATGCTGCTTTGCTGGGGCAAGCAAAGAAACGAACGATCAGTTCAAATGAAAACCAGATGATGCAGAGTGTCTCCACCACAAAGAAAGGATCTGTGAGGACGCTTGCCTTGTAATACATGGTGGTGTTGCCTACTTGGTGAATGCGGTCATTGGGATCCTCCTTTAGCTCCGGTAAAGTCTCCAAACAAAATATGACGATTGAAATAAGAATTACCATCACTGAGACAATGGCAATCCCCCGGGCGGGCCCCGAACTCTCCGGATGCTCAAAGAGGAGCCAAATCTGCCGCTGGAACTCCTTCTCTGGCAAAGGTCGCTCCTCTTCCCGGATAAATCCCTCGTCCTCCCTAAATTTCTCCATAGCTTCTGCGCCAAGTTCATAAAACTTTATCTCCTCTGAGAACATGTCCAGCGGGACATTGACCGGCCTCCTCAGCCGACCTCCAGACTGGTAGTAATACAAGATGGCGTCGAAGCTGGGACGATTCCGATCGAAGAAATACTCGTTTCTTAAGGGGTCGAAGTAACGCATCCTCTTTTTGGGGTTCCCGAGCAGCGTGTCAGGAAACTGGGCGAGAGTCTTCAGTTGGGTCTCAAACCGCAGCCCAGAGATGTTGATGACCACCCGCTCACAGCAGTCGTGATCATTGTGATCGTCGTCAAGCGGGTAGGGATCCTGCGGGTGGCCCGGCAGGGTGGAGGTGTCGTCCATGTTTTCCGTGGACACCACAGTCATCCTTCCTGGGGGATGATGGGCAGGAAGGGGAAGCGGCGCGTAGGTGGTGGGGGCAGGTTGAAGTGGAGAGGCTCCTACAGATGCCAGGAGATGCGCAGAGCCTCCCTCCCTATCACCATCATCATCCTCATCATCGCCATCGTCTCTGAACTGAACGTTCCCTCAACGGTCCCTCGTCTCACACCTGGAACAGAGTGGAAAATAACACCCACTGTCCTCAGAAAAGACAATAAAACTCGTCTGGAGACATTTCTCAACGCGATCGTCTGTCCAGAAAGGACGCAGCACCTCTAAAAGCGTGTGCTGCATCTGCTGGGTTTTACCGCATACATCAGTATTCAAGTTTGCAGCCCTGCTGCACTGCCTCTCTCTGCACCCACAGTTCTCACTCATCCAACAGCTTCCCACTCAAACAAGCGTTTACGCATCCACACAACAAACAGAGCAATAAGATCTCCTCTGAGTGATGGACATCAGAGATGAGACGTACCTGAGTTTGGAGCGCAGCAGATGGAACTGATCGTCCTCTCCAGCCACCCACCTCAACTCTGGCTTTAATACCAGCAGATATCTCTTTACAGTGTCTCTGAAATATTAATAGACTATGTTGTCTTGGTCAACATCCGTATCCTCTTGGTGTTGGTTTTCAGCGCCAGTCAGTGCAGCCCGCAGGAGGAGGAAGAGGAAGAGGAGGAGGTTTTTGACGGCTCTGAACGCAACAGCAAAAATCCCGACTGACTATTTCTTAAAATCATACTGGAAAACAAGGAGGAGGAGGAGGGAGAGGAGGAATAATGAGCTGGACGGAGCTCACATTCTGACGGGGAGGACCGGACTTTGCTGCATCAAGAGAAAACCGCTTAAAAAAAATCTGGTGAGGAAGAGGAGGGAAAATGAAGCAGAGGATCCCGCTGCGGAGACCCGATACGTGTCCGTTAATTTGGAAGCATATTGCAGGATTTCATGAGAGGAAAGAGAAGTGAGTGAAGCAGGAAAGGAGGGAGGGAGAGAAAACAGGGAGAGGAGGGGTGGGAGGATTCGACGCAATGCAGACACACTGTACAGCACAGAGAGAGAGCTACAGTAGCGGCTGCGTGTCAGCAGAAACAGCCGCACGACTCCCGCCGGGGAAAGTTCTCCTGCCGGGAGCCGAAGGGACAGACTTCCCGGTGAGGAAAACACCGAGGGACGCTTTGTGCTCAACGTGATTCTCCTGCAGGTGTCAAACAGTCCAGATCTGACATGGAAAATCATCCCAATCAGAGCTGACCCACGAGTCTGTCAGAACCAGCACAAAAACAACATTTATATGGAAAAATGTTAATGAGACCCTGGTTCTGTGTTTTTAGAGTTAAATAATGGAGTCAGGTATAAAATCTGCTGCTGTGGTTCCAAACAGAGGCACTGATAGGAGGCTGTGATGCAGGAGGCCCAGCCCATTTCTCAGTCATTTATATATTAGAATATATAGAATAAAAAAAAATTTCAAAAAATTTAGAAAAACTGCGTGAAAACTAAAAAGATAAATGCAGTGACAGAGATTTTATACATGACAATATTTTTTTATATACATTGTCTTCTGTATTTTTGAAATACATTGCATGTGACTATATGAACAGTCAGTTGATGCTAACTACTTTTTTTAAATTCAAAACTTTAGTTAATATCAACATGTTGCATGTTCATTTAAACTGTAAATTAAATAATCAAAAATGACAAATACTTTATATGAGAATGTCAGATAATGCATCAAAGCAATTTTTGCCCGTTTGTGGGCTTAATAATAACTGAAATTATTTTTATAATTTTTTACACTTTTAAAGAGTGAAAATGCCCAAAATATAGGTAATATTTAATATGAATATTTATGTCAATTCAAAAAATATTAATATATAGTAATTTAATTTTAGAAAGGTAACATTTTTTTGTAAAGCGATAAGATTTTAAAACATCTTTTAAGGGTATATAATTTTGTAAACATGTAGAAATAATTTTTAAATGAAGTTTCTGCCTTGGTACACTTTCAGATATCCAGAAACTGGTTTGTATTTTCTGTTATAAGCTTTGAATGACAAACCTGCAGTCTGGAAATACTCTGAGCTGAAGTTAAACCTGTTGAGGCTTATTCTGGGAAGCCGCAGCCTTATCTCGTTTCTGCAAACCAGGAGACGAACTTTAAGTCCTTCTCTGCATGTTGGAGTTTTAACATGGATTAATAATTCAGTCGAATCGCAATAAATTAAACCTCTTGCATTTAACAGTTTAAAATTAGCATGAGAAAAGATGTAGTGGCACAGAAATCCCTGCACAGCTGAGACTATGCATATTTTTTGTTGATGTGATGCTCAGAGTCACTGTGGCGCTAAAAAACCCCAAACCCTTCTTCCATCCACACTATCCAGTATAATGCTGCCACCACCGTGTTTTACTGTTCCTTTGCTGATAGTGTATAAAGTTTGGTTACGAACTCGTCTCCCATACAATTTTTGTGTTATTTGAGCAAAGCGCGGATGTTTCCTTGAATAAAATGTTTGTCAGCTTTCTGTGGAAGTGAAAATTAAAAAACGTTTACACTGAGTGTAGCGAAATATCTGTCGAATCAACTGCCGGACTGATCGAGGGGAATGTTCAGCACGTCCTTGACCGGGCATGAAAGGTGACCGCTCTATATTTGGACTTCCAGCATTCGTCACTCTGAGTGTCCGACAGCTGGCCGAGCTTCTGCCACGCGGCTGCTCCCACAACATTCCTGAAAACTAAATTCACAGCGTTCCGGTGGGACAAAAGTAGAAGTATCTACGACTAATTTTCAAATTTATAGTTTGGATAAATAAATCTTTTGTCCACTATTCATTTGCAGAATTGTTGAATTCAACCATCTTGGAGGGTTTTCAGTATCAAATGATCTATTTAAAAACTTAAATCAGAATTATGTCCTGACTTTGACTAGGCTGCCTCCATTTTGTTTATTTTTTTGAATCATTCCTGCTGGATGATGCTGGATGTCCTCAGTGAGCTTGACTTTGAGGTCACAAACTGACAGCTTGACGGAGAATTCATAGATCCATCATTTAAAGCAAGCAACCCAACACCATCATACTACCATACTGTATTTGACTGTCATTATATTGTAATTCTGAAATGCAGTGTTGGTTTTAAGCCAGTTGTAGCAGGACAAACATGGAACAAGGTGCGTTCACACCAGAATTATTTAGTTCGCTTTAATAGAACTTCAGTTTTTGTCTAGAAAGTTCCATTCGTTTGAGGAGATCCGAATGCTAATCGAACAAAAAAGTGAACTCTGCTCCATCTCAGTGTGAGTTCAGTTAAAATTAACTCTGTTGTGGTCTGAATGCATATGTGAACACCAAGCGAACCGGAGACCGCTCCAACAGCTGGAAGCGGACTACAGCGCAGGGCATTCTGGGTAAATACAACCAAAACAAATGTGCTAGCCTCGCACTAGTGGGAGAAATGACCCGTGAACTTTTACCAAAGACAAAAGAGAAATCCTACAACGGCTAAAATCTGACACCATTTTTGTTTACATTTTGTAAAGAAGGAAGTTGCTCTCAGCGTTTTCAGAGGATTTTGTGTCTTTTTCTTGAGTGATTCTTAGTGCAGCTCCCCCACAGGTGAGGAGGGGAACAGGTTTTAAAAACGGTTTGGTTTGTTTGACTCAATGCAGTATGAAACCGAACCGCAGCAGCTGAAAAATGAAACAAATGTTTCTATTTCTGTCCCCAATCAAATCGACTCTACTGGGCTCTACCATCTGGGCCAGACTTTCAAAAGCGGCTACAAGGGCCCCGAGTGGCCCCAAAGATTTTTTATTTCTTATTTTTTTATGAATGCACATTTTACTAGCAAACTCATAGGAAACTCATAGACCCAAGACTATGAAGTCATAATACAGCCTTTAGCATGAAGCCATCTGCCAGACATTTGAATCCAACAATTCATTAATTCGTTTATTAACGTGTTGGTGTACCTGTTCATGTATTGTAATTTGCATGTGTAAAATATGGGACCAAATCCGGCTCCAGCCCGGGGGCCCACATCCTTCTAAATCCTGCCCTGCCTGCTATAATCGAGGCACATGCTTAGTTGTTTCTTTGCATCATTATTTTTTTGCTATTTTGCATTTTTTGTCTTCCTCCCAGCGTGTGCTTTTATCATAATTAGTGTTTTTGCTGAGCTCTCCTGGTTGTGAAGCTTTCGGTTGGAGGGGAGTCACAGCTGATGACGGTAGTTTCTAAACACTAGGGATCAGAGCAGCTGCACAGCACCTGCTCACACTCAGCTGTGAAGGGAAGCATGACGACATGTGAAAACTTGACAAGGTGGTGGAAGAGAACATCTGAGCGCCGCAGCCCAACAATGTGCTGAACACACATATTCACGCTCCGCACAGACACACACCATGACTTCATCTCCAGTCAGATGATCCGGTCGGGTCGCTGCTCTACAAAAGAGAGGCTTACACTGCTTTAACTGGCCAAGTGTTGGGTTACAGCTGCTGAAACTAAAGATGGACGCCTGAAATCCCTGAAAACAAAAGAAAACTTTACGGTTGAAAAGCATTGTCACGTGAAACCTGGAAGGTAGAGCCTTTCTAAAACATCCCTGTAGCTCAGAGAATAGACTTTAAAAGAACGCCTTTGGTGGCGCTGCATCAAGAACCGCTGAAGGAAACGACATGGAGAAGCAGAATTCAGCTGCAAGTTCTTCCAGAAAACTGAAAAACAGCTGAAACACTGATTTCCTTTAAATTAGAATTGCTTTTGAACCATAAAAATGAAACATCGACCAAAATATTCAAATGATTTTGGTGATGGCTCTCATCAAAATGTAAAGTTTGTTCAGTTGTTGACTTTATAACGTTGTAATTTTCAGTTTTTATTATGTAAAGCACCTTGAACCGCCTTGCTGCTGAAATATTCTATACAAATAAACTTGATTTATTGATTGACATAACTCAGCTAATATTCAATCTCCTCCATGCAGATTCTTCACCTGAGAGGAACTCATTGGTAGAAATGGGAGAAATTTACCAGTTTACATCCTTGTGGAGGATTTTCAACCAGCT
Source organism: Poecilia latipinna (assembly GCF_001443285.1). Lineage (NCBI taxonomy): Eukaryota > Metazoa > Chordata > Actinopteri > Cyprinodontiformes > Poeciliidae > Poecilia > Poecilia latipinna. The sequence continues at coordinate 337,609 of NW_015112804.1, read as the reverse complement.
CTGTTTTAATTCAGCTCAATCACAGGATTATTGAGTAACAACAACCTGCTTGAGGTCACGCCACACCATTTAAATTTGACTAGGACACAAGAAAAACTAGGCCTAGACAATATGGCTGAAAAACATATCGGTTGATATCAATAATTACATATCAGATAATACATTATTTAATGTTCTTGTTTACAGAAACTTCATAATGGATTTTATTTATTTTTGTTGTTTTGTTTATTCATTTTGGATATTTAAAATATCTTCCAGTTCCAGTCTTAAATGTTCCTTAGAATTTAAAGTTTATTGATTTTGCATTGATTTGCCATTAGCATTATGTTACTTAAAATGGTCTCAAATTAACCTTATTTTTGTTTATCACAATAACTTCTGGGACAGTTTAGTGTCCAGTAAGGTTTGTTATGGTGACAGGCCTTCATGTTGCTTTCTGTCTTCTTATTCTCCTGCTGCATTAATCATTAACGCTTAATTACATAATTGTTCCTGGATTAGATTCCAGTGTTCCCAGTGTTTCCAGTGTCATGTTTTAATGGTTTGGGCTGTTCTCCTTCAGATGAGCAGCAGAGGGGAGGAAGAGGAGGAGGAAGAGGGGCTGCTTCTGCTTCATGCAAACCGGCGAGGCATCCCCCGTGGCAACACGCAGCCCTGTCATCTCCTGCCTCGTGCCTGGATCACTGAATCAGGGGCAACACACTCATTAAGCCCTTTTTCCCCCTCTTCATCACCCTCCTCTTCCTCTCTGCTGCCATCGTCTCGTCCTCCTTACTCCGTCATCTCCTCGCTCGCAGCTCTGCTCAGGAAAACCCCAGGAGGCCGAGTGGGGAGGCGTGCAGAAGGTGATGGGAGAAAAATCAGATGGCGGTTTGTTAAATATTAATCTGATGAAGATGCAGAAGGAGAACAAAGAGCAGATGTTGATTCAGAAGACGGAAAGCAGCTCAGAGAGGTGGAGTTAAAACTCCACTCCAGTGAGATCATGACCACAGGACAGGCGAACCGAAACAGATCAGTGTTTCAAAGCTGGAAAAAACTGAATCCCATCAATTTTTCATTAAGTAAGTTTACTTATTAATACGTTTTTAATTAAATCTAGTAGTCATTTACTGATGTTTCTAATTCGGATGGAATTACCAACGCAAACATTCTCCGCGGTTATTACAAATATAGAGTTTCCACGAGTCTGAACAGGAAGTGATTCGCACCACTGAGCCGCCATCTTGGTAGGCAAACGCAGCGCAGCATGTGATTCCCAGGTAACACTAAGCACATCCCACATATGGATGCCTTAGTCCTCGACGTGGCCGTCGCTGGTTCAATTCCCAACCTGGCGATCTTTGTCGCATGTCTTCCCCTTCTCTCATTTCCCACTTTCCTGTCAATTAACTATCAAATAAAGGCCACTAGAGCCAATAAAACCTTTTATAAAAATTTTTGAGTACTCCACCCATCTCTATGTAATACTAAGATAAAATATCTGTGATGTTTACTGTAGTACTTACAGCCGAACTAGCAAAACTAGCTTAGCTGACGTAGCTTTTATCTGCTAGCTAAGACAGCCACTTAGCCGACACATTTGTTACTACATGTACTTTCTTTGCCAGTTACCAGAACCTTGTTATTCTCATGATGAGTTCGTATGTCCTTCACTAAGCCGTTTAAACAGTCATTGTAAGCGTCCATGGATTTGAGGCTGCGAAGCTCCTTCATGGTGAGCACACAAGTACAACATGGATAATAGGAGATCCGAGGCAGCAGCGTCTGACATGTTTTCATTATCTGTCTCATACGGGTCGATCCTGACAGCAGCCATTGTGTTTGTATATATTTCTCTTGCACATTGGTCAAGAGGGTCAATATGTTTTCTTTTTGTTGGTCTGGAAGTCATGATGGTTCATTTATGCTTTGCCTACCAAGATGGCGCCGATCACGTCCAGTTCAGACTTGTGGGAACCATATATGAGGCTTAAAATCAAACTTTGAGCATTTTGATTTGATTCAGGACTAGAGTTACTGTCTATAGCAGTAGTCCCCAAACTTTTTCCTGTGAGGGCCAAATAACCTTTCCTTCTCTGGTGGGGGGCCGGAAATTGTTGACGGGGGCCGGGGGTGCGTTTCTCGATTGATTTTTACCCAGAAAGCACATGGGCAAAAACCATGAGTGAAACGGTGACTGGGACTGACTAGTATATATTCCATTGAGGGAAATAACATATTAATTTCTCATATGTTAACATAAAGGCTCGTTTTGAAGTATAAGCTGCTACTTACAGGCATTGCTTCAAAGAATTCAACCTGGAATGCGGGTTCATAACAGACACGTCTGATCATCTGCTCTGCCGCTAGCAAACAACCGTACTGATTAAATAACATAAAAGTCAAGCAGTTCCCTAAAAGTCCAACAGATGGCAGCAATGCGCCCCACAGTTTACAGGACACACTTCCTGCTAAAGAGCCCCCTGGTGGTTGAAGAAAAATCCACATATAAACCGGAAAATACAATAAATGAAAAAAAAAATCTGAATGCTCTCTGATATTGTTCAGGGGGCCGGACCAAATGTGGAGGCGGGCCGTAGTTTGGGGACCCCTGGTCTATAGAATTGATTTTTTTGCTCCTTTATGCTATATATCATTAAATAAAAGAAAAGTTTGATTTGCCTTTCAGAAAAAAAAATCAGTGAGGAAAAAAATAAGAATATTAAAAGTATTCTAGATTTTTTTACTTCTAGATTACAGGAAAATGTGCCTTTAAAATACATCTTAATATGCCTTTCAGGGCTTCCGCAGGTGATAAATGCCCTTTAAATAAAATCTGACTATTGGCCAAACTCTTATTCATGCAAAGTTTTATTCCCTTCACACATGGGTGAGTGAACAAACCAGCAGCTGCAGCAAGACTTATGAATGTACCAAGCAAGCCCTGTCCTCATTCATAAACACACAGAATGCTTATATAACACCTATGCAGAGTCGTCCTCTCTGCACTATTTATAGGCCCCATAGCATGCAGCTTGAAAAGAGCAAGGCCACTTCACGCAACGCCCTTCAAGACCAACACACGGCCTTTGGAGGGACCGCCGGGGCCCGACTTCAGGGAGCTATAATTAGAGTCACGTCACGGAAGAGCCGGCGAAGAGGGAGAGACAGGCGAAGTGACAGATGGGGGGAACGGGGACATTAACCGAGCTGAGCTGCTAATGATGGAGGTTTGTGTTTCTGAGGTTTTACTTCAGCTGTTTCTGCAGGGGTCACCATGTTCCATCCTAAACACAGCATTTAAAAGACGCCTCGACATTCTGGAACCTGCAGGCTCTAAAATGAAGAAATAATAAAAACTGAAATTGAGAAGACATCTTCGTTAACTGAAATAAATGAAAACGTTAATTAATGGGTAAAAACTAAAACTGGAACTATATCAATCAATCAACTTTATTTCACACATTTCAGCAACAAGGCAGTTCAAAGTGCTTTAAATAATAAAAACATAAAAATACAAAGTCATATAACAGTCAAAAGTTTAAACATTACATTTTACAAAGTTTTGTCATTACACATCAAAAAGTTGGTCACCATCATTTATTATGGTTCAAATAAAATGTGTTTATAAAACTAACCAAAACGCACTCGGATTATAGATGATATTCTTTGTTTTTGTGTTTATAAATTTATTTATTAGCCTTTTGAACTGATGTGAAATATATTCTTTTTCCCACATGAACAGTTTAGATCAACTGCCTGCAAAGTATGGCGGTGCCTCTGCTAAACACCAGAGTCAGTTCAACAATAATTAAATACATCTTTATAAAATTATATATTTTGTTGGTTATTCAACACCCAATGTATAAATAATCACAAACTTTGATATTTTTCAATTTTGTACCTAAAAATTAACCAAAATATAAAAAACAGAATTTTAACAATATTTAACTAATAATAGCTAGCTAATCCGCTCTAAAACTAAATTAAAACTGATTAAATTAGCCAAAATGTCAAATTGAAATAAAAAATCCCAAACTATCAGAACCCCAGACAGTAAATCCACTTGTCCTGCCATTATGAGCCAACAATGAGTCCCCCAGAGAGCCGCACGGCTTGTTGGGTTAAAAATAATTTACAGCCCGTCAGCAGGGCGTAAATTAACACCCTCACAGCTCGGAGTAAATAAAGAAACCATAAAATGGCCACGTCGATGGCGAAACGACACTTTGATCACCATAACGCCGACCTGAATGGGGCTGGGTGTCAGCGGGCGGATCGATGCAGCCACTGTAGATGTCAGGGTGACATAACGCCGCCGCAGGAGACTCTGCAGGAGCCGAGCAGGATGAAGATGAAGGAGAGGCGTCCTGGCAGGTTTGACAGCTGATCAGCGCTTAAAAAAAAAAAAACGCCAACCGTGGGGAAGACGGGCAGAGAAATGGTACATGCAGAACAGCTGATGGTCGTCAGACCATGGATCACCCAGCAGCAACCGATAACACACAAGCTGCAGCTGTTAATTTAAATTAAATTCTCCTAAGATTAATCGGTTTAATTGTGATTAATTGTGATTAATCAATTATTGAAATAATTTTCAACTAATTTAATCACCAATTAATCGTTAACTGCAGTATAGCGACTGAAATAAAGTCAATTTTCTCAAAGTACAACAAAGTCATAGCAGTAATCAAGCCAAAGCTGGGTTTTTTTTTTTTGTTTTTTCTTTTTTTTTTTTAGAAAATTTAAAAAATAAAACTTCTTTCTCTGTTAATATGTTTACCTATAACTCCTCAAGTAACCTAGTTGTAATTTGACCTGGTTCAAATTCTTTAAAAAAATGAAATGAGAAAATCTTCTATAAATCTCCTTTTGCTGTTCTTTTCTTAATCAGTTATTGCAAAAATGAATTAATCTACAAATAATCAAGCATCACTAAAGTAAAGCTATGTTGCATTTTAGTCAATAACATGTTTATTTTTTCATTTAAAATCAGAATTTAATAGCTTATTTGCATTTTTTGCTGTATTTTTTGTATAACAAAATGCTTAAATGGCTACATGCTGCAGAATCTACCAATTTTCCTTTCAGATTAATTGATTAATCGTCCGAATAATTGATTACTAGTTGCATATTTAGTGTTACAGGACTTGTTTTCCTGTGAATAAAGACTCTTTCCAGTTTAATCCAGGATCTTCACACTTTTCTGTAGTTTTCTTAGTGTTAGTAATCTTGATGTATTTAACATAATTTTAAAAAAGTAATAATTTTTGTTAACTGACCTCTAGTTTGATTTTTTAAAAATCTGATTTATTGTCAGACACCTGGATTCTTCTTCTTTTGCTACTATTTACGTCTTAAAGTTATAAGTATCTGTAGCAAAAATAACCGTGTGTGTTAGATATCGATATCCAGATTTTACTTTGCCTAAGTTGAGGCAGAGCAGCAGCAGGAGTTGAGCGCGCTGTGCAGATTGTGAGTTAGTTGCATGAATAAAACATGTGAGGTACATGTAGTCATGCAGCAGGAGGATGAAGCTTTTCCCTGTTTAACACGGCCAGCCTCTGTTTCCCTGAGCGCGGAGAACAGCCGGGTCCGATCAGCGGGGTCCGATCACAGCCACAAAAACACCAGAAGGAAAGAAAAGTAATGAATTAAACAGGAGGAGAAGGGGTTCATTTTTGGGTCTTGTTCAGTCGCATTTAATTAGTAGTATGAACGAGCTTGTCAAAAAAATTGGATTTCAACAAAAAGTTGGAATTAAGCATCTGAGCGTAAACATACTCTTATAGGACCAATATTTTAAATAATAATTAAGATCGGCTGATACCGATGTGGATATCAATAATCAGTTGTTTCTTAATTAACTCCCTCATTATTCTGAATTAATTATTCTCCATTGCAGCCATTTCTATGTTCGTTTCACTCACTGGACGCCATTTTTCTTTCAAATCCACCTTTTTGTTCTTCCTGGATATAGTAAACAAATAGTTGAAAACATTCCTCAGAGGTTTTGGCCCATATTAACATATTTTCACAAGTTACTTTAGATTTTCATCCCGTTCCACAACATCCAGAACCATTATTAGTGGATTTGGTGACTGATGGCAGTTAAATCCACTATTTTCAGTGATGTGTTCAAGAAACAAGACTAGTTGTATTTTATAAATTTACTCATCAAATATCTATTTTCATTGTTCGCTTTTCTATTTCAATGGAAGAATAATGAAAAAAGCTAAATGCAGTAACAAAATCTGAACATCCAACTGAAAGTATTTTTATTTTTACAAAAAAACACTCAATAGTTTATGAAAACTGCTCAGTGTTTTTAAGACGTCCTTCCATGTTTGGTCAGTAGTCCCGGTTCTTTTTCAGCCTCAGCTGTGCAGAGTTTTTTCCTTTCACTTGCCATCTTCAGAGTCCCTCAGCGCCGTTTGTTACGTAATGGATCAGTTTCCCTGCAGCGTAGTCATTATTTTTGAATGAGGACAGGGACGACAGCGGTTGCAGGGAAGCAGGTTATCAGCTTGATCTACTTGACTCTGAAAACACGAGTCAAGCAGTTAGAATACAAAATAACTTCATTGCTCTCATGGCCCACAGGACTGCAGAGCCGTCCACAAACGCAGCTAATAAACAGATGGGTTTATAGATAAACCATTTCATCTGGTAAGATGTTAAAAATGTGGAAATGTAATTCCACTTATTTACCATAACATTGTCCACCTCTTTTGGTCAAACTAATCTTCCCTCAATATGCCACTCATATTTTGGTTGGATTTTATTTCTTCTTTTAATAATCAAATGTATTTGATTTTATTTCACAGCATTAGAATAAAAGCAGTGGAATCAGTAGATTTATAGTTCACAAGCTAACAGGTGTTAAGCGGCTTAAGCAGCTAATAATCTAGAGGGGGAAAATAGGTGCTACATGTCACTAATTGTTAAGCTAACAGATGCTAAGTGGATCTAAAAACTAACATGGCAACCCATGATAAAACAGTGCTACATAGCACCAAGAGATAATAAACTAATGGTGCTAGCAGGTGCTAAATGTTACTATTACCTAACAAGCTAACAGACGCTAACAAGTGCTAGGTGTCACTAAAAATTTGCAAAGTAGCACATTATACAAAATGTTACCAATAATTAATAAGCTAATGAGTGGTAACAGGTGCTATGTTACTATTAACTAACAAGCTAACAGATGCTGTCAGGTACTAGGTAGCACTAATAATTACCCAAGTAGAACATGATAAAAAGTGCTACTTAGTACCAATAGTTAGCATGCTAATGAGTGTTAACATGAAGAAAATGGCTCTAAAAAGCTAACCAGATAGACGATCTTAAGAAGTGTTAAGTGGTGTAAGTAGCTTTTAAGCTAGTGCGGGCAAACAGGTGCTACATGCCACTAATTGGTAACGAGCTAGCAGGTGCTACATGCCACTAAATGGCAATGAGCTATCAGGTGCTACATGTCACTAATTGCTAACGAGCTAACAGTAATAATTAGCAAGGTAACATGATAAAAAATAAAGCAAATGGGTACTAACAAGCTAACAGGTGGTACTTATAGTTTGTAAGGTAGCACGTAATAAAAGGTGCTAAGTAGGACTTAAAGGCTAATGGATAATAATGGATGTGACATTGCAACATATGATGTAATTGCATTTCTACATGATACTTTGTACTTTTTAAGCTAAATTTAGCATTTTACACAATTAACTTGTAAAGTTACATAATTAAAAAACACTGAAGGCACTTTAGGAAACTGTTTAGTGAGAATAAACTCTTAAATGCTTTACAGTTTATCACAGTTGTTTTATTTATTAAACATATTTTTTAAAAACATAAAGCCTTGGTAACTTTGATAAACATCATATTATACAAATCATTTACAACATTGCATTACATGAAAGAGAAAGTAAAGGCCACATTGAACATAGTCACAACTAGGATTCAGAATGACTCTGTTGTGCATAATACAGTTTGTTTGAAGCCGTTTACATTTATAACATTTTTGAAACGCTCCGTTTTTCTTTTAATATTATAGCTGTCATACAGAAACATACACAGACACTCAGGTTAACAAAAATATCATCTATAATTAGAGCAAAACACAGAGGACGCAATTTGAGATTTCGCAGACAGGTTATATGTTATGTATATTAATATGTACGATTTTTTTCTGTTGCATTAATTGGACCGAAGCATGAGAACATCATTAAATACATGAAAATACACTGAAGTTGTTACACTCATGCCTGCATGGGTCTAACATTTAGATAGAACATTGTTGTTTAAAACCAACATATGGGCAGTTTTTATTTCTTTTTTATTCAGATCGATTAAACATAAAAAGTTACGTTTAATTAGAATCATCAGATATCCTGAAAATCATCCTAAGCTGTCATTTTCTCTGTGAAGTTCTGAAGTATTTGTGGTTAATTTTTCTTTACTTTGTCACACAGAAAGACTGAATACTGTACATTCAAACATTTATCGATGATACATTTTTTCTATGTTCAACCAGTCGGTTGCATCACTGTAGTGCTAACATGACGCACTTTTTTTATTTATAGTACTTGAGATAAATTAAAAAAAAACCATAACAGATTCTGATTAAGGCACTAAAAAGGTTTTATGCACAGTTAGAAACAACCAGACAAATTTACTGATGATATTTTCATTATGTGTTATTGCATATGGAGCACTGCTGGTTTCTTATCAGGGGAGTTTTTACATAACCACACAATAAACTCACAAACCTAACTTACCTTATGCATTAATGGCCACTTAATGAGCAGCTCAGTTTAAATAAGAAGTTTAAAATCGTCCATTTTGCATTGGATGCACCAAAGTCCCATCAAGCAATATCTGACGCAGTAAATGTGAATTAAATTACGTCTGATATGTTGGTTTCAACATTCATGCTTGAATTTTATGGTTGCTTCAACATATTTTTCTTTTCATTTGATAAACCAGAGCATTTTTTTTCCCAGAGGTTAAGCTTCATTTTAAATAAAATGCCGTTTTGATAAAATGGATAGAGTAAATAAGGGATATTATTGCAAAATTATTACATATTTAAGAGAAAATACTATCCAGACCAACATGACCATGTGGTAAAAGTAATTGCCCTCCTTTGAAGCCTTTGTGACATTTACCAGAAAACATGTTGATGATCCTCAACACTTTGCTAAAATACTCTGCAGACTAAACAGGTGGTCAGGTAAGATTCTGACATAATGTCAGTTTATATACTGCCAAGGCTCTAGACTGCAACCAGTTTTGTCGGAGATGCAACCTAATTTCTCAAAGTTGCGGCTAAAAAATCGGAGGTCGCACCGCTGTGATCAGTCATCGAAAGGCAAAAAAAAAAATTCACCGATATATGAACAAACACAAACCAGATCCATTTTATGGTCTAAACCAGTCAGAGATGGTGGAAGTCTGCCTGGGAATGGTTCAGATATTCCTACATGTGACAGGCCAGGCTAGGCTAGGCAAGACTAGGTTAGGATAGGATAGGCTAGGCTAGGAGAGGCTAGGCTAGGATAGGCTAGGCTAGGATAGGCTAGGCGAGGCTAGGATAGGCTAGGCTACGCTAGGCTAGGCTAAGCTATGCTAGTCAGATAATCAGAGTAGATGTAGCACAGATGAGGAGGGAAACTGAAAAGAACAATTGAAAACTTTTTCATCAATTTAAGCCCTAAACCGTCTGAAAGTCATTACCAATACTGAAATTAAATATTCATTCTTAAATTAAATGTTAAATTTGAGATGCTTAACCCATAAAATATTTCTTCTTATAATTTAATTTTTATCTATTTCATTAATTTATCTTATTTTGGAATGTTTTTAAGTTTCAATTTCAGCTCATTGAAGCACTTTAAACCCTTTTTTAATTTCAGTTCTGCTTCATATAAAGATTTTTACTAGATTGTTAATTAAATGATTTACACATTAAAATTGCCTTAATGGAGATTGATTTAAAAAAAGTTAACCTGTGAAACTGAGATGTCAAATTCAATGTGGTTTAAAAGTTTGGTGGAGCTAAAAAGTTTAAAAACGTTTTAGGTATTAAATAAACTCCTGCCTGTTGCATTGTGGCTGAATTAAAACCAGGATTCCTCTTCAGAAATGTAAAATAGTCGCAAATTCTTGGTGGTAGTTTATGGTAAAGGGTCTAGAGGACAGTTTCTTTTCCACATTTATAAAAACCTGGTTGATTTTTATAGATTTTCCTATTTCCAAAACTATTCTAAGTCGTTTTGAGCAGATAATTTAAAAACTAAATCGCATAGAGGTAAAATGTGACCATTTTCTCCAGTTAGTCTATGTAATTAGAGAAAAAGAGCTGATTTGCTGCATTGAAATGACTTAATGTAATCTCTTGTGTTGGTTCAGTTAAAATTTCTTTCATAATTATAATATTTTAAAGTTTTTAATAGTTAGTGAAAAGAAGTTTTCCCTTTAAAGGGAATAAATTACTTTCTATTTCTCTGCCTTGTTTTCAGCCAAATGTGAAACTCTTCTAACCGCAGAACGAACGAATCTGAAACCATTTTAAATCCAGCCGTACTCATTAAAACATCAATGCCAAATGAAACACAAAAAACAGAAAATTCATGTGTTGTCATGTGAAACACATGGAGATTTATCAGAATTAAAGATTTATTTTTATCAAAAATAGATCACAAAAATAAACATCAACAAATGGAATTAAAAAGAAAACTGAAGAAATCATAGTAACGCGTTTTGTGAACACTCCTTCCACTTCAAAGTTCCCACATTGCAGGAATTTATTGCTTCTTCCTGTTGGAGGATGAGAATGACTCGGTGATGAACCTGAAGTTTTCAGCTGAAAACCGAAACAGGATGAACAGTTCGACCACGGCTGTCTGTCATTATTGATACGCTGCCGCACGCGCAGGGGCAGCATCGCATTTTTAATGCAGAACACATTAATCATCAGTCAGAGCTCATCAGAGCTTCGGTCCAACTGAAATGTCCCTCAGCTGTTTTCATGCATCAGAAAAGCAGTGACGGCCGGCGAACGCTGCAGAGTGGATGAACTTCTGTGTTTATGTGGGCTGCAGTGACGCAGGTTTGTCGATACACCAAACCTTCAACACGAGAGCGTGAGCTTGGGTTCAGTCTGCCGTCTCAGCCCACAGCACGTGCCTTTCAGTCCAAATGAATCCAGAAAGTTCAGCAAATATCCAGCTCTGGAAAAATGAAGAGCCCACTGAAAACCTGCTGGTTGTTCAACCAAATACTGATTTCTGATCTCTTTCTGAGTTAAAACATTAGTATTCTTGTTTATAAATGAATATTAACTTGTTTTCTTTGCAGTATTTTAGGTCTGAAAGCACTGCATCTTTTTCATTATTTTTACCGTTTCTCATTTTCTGCAAATAAATACTAAATTTGTGCTTGGAATTTCAGAGACATGCTGTCAGTAGTTCATAGAAAAAAAGAACAATGTTCATTTTATTCAGATATAGACCTATAAAGAGTAAAATCAGAGAAACTGATCATTTTAAGTAGTCTCTTAATTTTTTCCAGAGCTGTTTATATAAGAAGCTCCTGAATTTGTTTGATTTTAGCAGTTTGAAAAGTTGAGCTGACGAGCTGCAGGTGGCGCTATTCCTACATCCAGAACTGAAGACAACATGCTAACATAAATCTACATTTACCATTAAAACTTTGTGATAACATTTCTGCACAGCTTTGAAACTTTGCGTGACAATTGCTCAGATTTTTGACAGAAAAAGATCTGATAAAGTTTAAAATTTTTCTGTACGATGTTTGATTCTCTGGAGGGAAGCTGCTGTCTTTGGGTAACTTTTATGGTTGTATAATTATCGTTCCTACAACTCAAATTTAGAAAATCTGGAAAACCATTTGATCATCCCAACAACTTTTCAACCAAACCTTGATATTAATCAGCGTCTAAACGTGTTTGGATGCTGGTTCACTTCCCTTAGGGTTACTTTGCTCTGGACCAGGACCTCAATTTGCTCTTCATTATCTTGTCAGCCTAACTTGACTATGACTGCCGAGCGCCACAACCACCAGGCTTACCAAGTTTTTTGGGGGAAACCTTGATGATTGCTACACATCCTGGGCTGACTTTGCACAACTTTCTCAGATTCCCATTCACACTTCTCCGCCATCTTTACATCGCCGTAATTTTGGATGTAGCCTCACATGAAGCCATTGTTGCCAGTTCTGTTTCACGTGACAATAGCCAAGCCATGTTTGGGCTTCAAGGATACACTGACATCACGACAACAAGCCATCACAGCCTTGCAGTAAAAGTTTGTACACGCTTAAAACACCCTGACATAGGTAATGCTTCACACTACATCCCAAAGACCTCATCAAGACGATGATCAGAACCACTCATGTTCAGCAGCATTGTTCCACATTGACTTTACCACATATGCTCATGTTGGCACTACAAGCTAACACAACTGAGCTGTGTACGGCCATGATTGGGTCACGGCATGAGGCTGTCATGGTCCGCCCTGTTTCAGATGCCCAACTTCAGAAATATGTTACCAATTTGATAATAACATTTTAACTGTGAAAGTGTTTCTTAATAAATCCCAGTAGATTTCCAACAACCTGCAAGGACCCCCCATGGTGTAGCCTATCTTTGATGTCAAAGTATGGACGTCATTCTGTGTTAAAGTTACCATAGCAACTCCTCATGTGATGCGATATCCAAAGCTCTTTAAAATAGGAACCCTTAATGTTGATTTTGTAAAACCAGAACATCTTCTACGCTGATGATACACTGATGTAAATCAGCAACGTCAAAATTTAGTAACTCTGTGATTCTTGAGGTCAACAGTTTCTGGATGGGCTTTTTACCCAAAACAAAATGTTGGCATCACTGTGATGGGTTAACAGTGACGTCCAATCCCTGGTAACAATCTGATTTTCAGTATTATACTGAGAAACAGTGATTCAATTTACAAAAGCTTAAAATTCTCCCAGTGTTTTAGATCCAATATTTCTCAAATAAATTTTTATTTATTTTCTCCAGCTTCTTTCCAGAGGGAAACCGAAAATAGTTAACATTTATGACTGACACATAAATCTGTCAGTCGTTTTGTTTTTATATTTTTAAACCTCAAATATTTGGAAATAAAAGTTAAGAAGCTAAAATGAACCACAAAGAAAAACACGGCCATCTTGGGGGTTTGTTTCCACCTGCAGCTCATCCAAACAAATTTGACCAATATTGCAATTGTGTGACAATTCCCCAGTTTGTTTATTTTCCCAGATTTCAGATATATTTCAAATTCAAATTTGTGCTGGACTGATTTCTTGTTAAATGTTTAAGACAGTCAGAGCCGCTCTGCAGAACCTTATTGGCTTTTAAGCTAACAGAAAATGCAAAATCAAACAAAACAATGTTCAAAAAAGCTGCTTTTCTCATTCAGGCTGGACATCTGAGGCTCATTTAGTTTCTCTAAATGTGCTTTTCTACCTGATATCAAGGTGAAAACATCTTTATAGTTTAGTTCTTTGTATATTTTAGAGATTAAATTGAGGACATTTCAGATAACTTGAGCGGTGTTGGTGATAATAATCAGTCCTTCAGGTGTTAAAGCTTCTGTTTTCAGTGAGTTGACACTGAGGTAGTGATAAATCAGGTATACAGCATTCTGATCAGAGATCCAAACAGGAACATTCAGATATAATCGGATGTCTGGATTTAATGCATTTTCACACTTTTATCCCCATTTTTCCTCCCACTGGTGCAGACATGTTCATCAGAGCTGCCTGCTGGAGCTGCTTTGTTTTCACCAAGGCAAAAAAAATAAAAACATGTTAAAAATCTACAAAATAATTCACCATGCCAACCTCCTGGTATAAAACATATACAGTATGATACTTTAAAAAACTAAAGTTATCTGTCTGACAGGATAACGTCTCCATATCTGCGAGCTGTTGTTGTTCCCACATTTCTTCTGTTCACATGCTCTACTTTCCAAGCATGCAGTAACGTGATTTGGTTTGGATATGATATGCGACATACAGACAGCAACAACAAGTTCTTGTTCTCTACAGCAACAGGAGAAACCTCCCAAACAACATCTAAGTATACGCAGGACGAAGCTGATGATTCAAGTAACGTTTGAGTCGTACCTCAGAGTCTGCGCTCTGTAAAAATCCAAGTAAGCCGAGTTTCCCGTGAAGTTTTGTCTTTGTTTTTAATCCAAGCTTTGTTGTTTTTTTCTTCAGCAGAGGAGGGAAGCAGGAGAGGATGAGGAGGATGGTAGCAGCTGGAGTGGGTTAGTGAGGTTCATCAATCTTTCCCTGAAAAAGAGGAAGAAAAAGAATCATTTAATGAAAGAATTGCAAATATTTTATCTTATTTGAACTGCAGCAAAATGAGGTAGATTTGAAGGTCGCTACGTCTCCATAGCAACTTTCTTAGTTATGTTTTTGCAACTTTGACTTTAAACTTTACAAAATACAACACTTTCAAAAAAAGTTATTGGTGGCAATTGACTAAGACATTTCTATCAGGAGAAAAAAACACATTTTAATAAAAAAAACAACAACTCAAAAATGAAATAAAATTAGTTTTTATGCAGTGATACACAATAAATTAGCATGAACAGTCAAAGCTTGTACAAGGTGTTGAAACTAAGAAAATATAACATATATGATATCAGGAAATATCAGTTATTGGTAAGAGAAGCAGCAGAGCTGATACTACTAACTGGATTAATCATGATTAATCGATTCTTAAAATAATCGTCAACTTATTTAGTAATCGATTAGTCATAAACTGGAGAGTACAGACTCAAAAAAGGCACCAACATATTTAGAGCAGTAACTAAACCAAAACTGTACAAAACTATTTTGCATTTAAGATTAAAAAAAACTCAGAACTCCTCAAATGTAATAACATTATGGTGCACAGAAGTCAAATGACTACGGTGTTGATTTCTGAAAAGAGTTTAGAAAAGTCTGAGTTCCTCACCACATCCAGTCATAACCTGAGGAATATTGAAAAATTCACTTCCTCTTCTCACATTCAGAAAAACCTGATTGGGTCGACCGTTAAACTGTCGTCTCAAACTGCTGAATTATTGAATTCACTCACTGATTAAAAATTTACCCTGGGAAATGACTCATGATCTGACATGCAGCTTTTCCTCTAAGAATCCAGCCGATCTGAGCTGAAGCTGATGAATTGATTTTCCTCATTACATCAAATCACATATTGATACTGATTCTCACTCACGCTGCAGCGCAACGAGCCTCACAGATGTGTCACCGTTTGGAGATTTTCTCCTCATATTCTGGTCATTGTAGATATTTTTGAGGTAGTGTTACCAACATTCACACTCCTCCCTTTATTGATGCTTCTTTATGTCCTTAATGCCTCAAAGTTTTCCTCTTAAATCCTTAACCGTCTTCCTTTCTTTCTTTCCTTCCTTCTCTCCTCCATTATGTTCTTTTCTTCCTTTCCTTTATTCTTTCTTTCTTCCTCCATTGTGTCTTTCCCTCCTTCCCTTCCACCATTTCTCCTTCCTCCCTCCTGTCTTACCTCTGTTCCCTCCTTATTTGTGCTGCTATTTTTTTGGTTTTCCTTTTTTTGTTGAATTTTTGGTTATTTGTTCCCATTTCTTCTTTAATTGTTAATTTTAGACTTTTATTTAATCTTTTCATTCATTCTGTCTTCTCCTGTTCTGTTTAAATCTTCATCCCTCCATCCCTCAAGCTTTGTTGCCTCTCTGCCGTCCTCCATCGTGTTGCTCAGACTCACCCAGTTCTTGTCGGCCATCTTTAAAAATATTTCCTAATCAATTTCAATCGATTTTTCTTTGATCGATTCATAAAGACCTTTAATTGATTCTTTCAAAGAGTCTTTTCTCGTCGCTACAGCAAAACAACATGGTGAAAGTAGCATTGAAAGCCGCCCAATCAGGTTGTAGCTTCCACTGTTGCCATGGAGATAGACAACGAATAGAATTCTATCATTTGTCTAAACCAGGAAATGGACCCCTGCCTCTGATTTCCATTAGATTTTTATTTTATTCATGGTGTAAAAAAGAAAACGCTAAACTTTTCAGCCAGCAGGAGGCGCTGCACTCAGTCTGTACCTGCAGGAGCTGCTTATGTAAACAACATGTTATTGTGATCCTGTTGCTAAGCAGCTGCTCAGACAGTTTAAGCCTGCGTGTTTGTAATTCATCAAGCCTCCTTTAAATAACAGCGGCTGAATGAAACACAGGCTGAACGCTCTGCTCTCTGATTTTACTCTGAATTATTCTGGAATAAATCCACGAGGCTCAGAAGGAAAAAACGACGACGAAAAGTTTAATTCGACTGAAAACTGAAACAATTTGGTGATGCACAGATAGTTGAGCACCGTTTTGCATTTCTTTTGTTTTTTTCCTTAAATAGATTAATAGATATCTAAGCAAACATTGTAATTTGCTTAGTTAAAATATGAAATAAATAATCATTAACATTTAAATTGCAATGATGTTACGTATACAGTTTATAAAGCAGCAATTTGTCCAGATAGTCTATTTTTGTGATACATTTGTTAAGATAAAGTTATTTAATGTTTATAATAAAAACTGGAACAAATCACATTTTTAGCAGCTTAAAAGTGGATAAAAGTTTGAACTTTCTTACAAATTAAGAAAAATGATTTTTGATCAGTTTGGTTTTATTTCACTGTTATGATTTGTCTTTCAAAACCTTTTTAAAAAGTGATAAAAATACAGATTTTTTCTCTGCTTTTCTTTGCACCATCATTATTTAAAAGTAAATGTTCTGCAATAAAGCAGCTACAAAGAAAGCTTTCAGGATTTTGAGAAAAATGGTTGCTTTTTCTTTTCATAAAACAAATAAAAATTATTTAAGAAGTTATTTTTCTTTTAAATTTACTATTATTTTTTATTATATTTCATTAAATAATTTTGAATACTTTTATAGTACTTTATATCTCTGTTTTAACACTTTTAAAAACCATTTTAATGATAATTAATTTTTACTTCATTAAATAATTTTCTTTTTTTTCTGTTCTTGAGAAAAATGCAGCTTTAAAAAAAATCCCCTTTTGGCAAATCCTAAAGAAAATGTTTTCAAATAATGTTTTATTTATTAAAAAAAAATACTTAATTAGATTGTTTTTAGTTGTATTTTATTTACTATTGAAATGTTTTTCCTGTAAATTATATTAAATAAATAACAGTTAATGTTTTTGCCCCATATTTTAGATCTCTATTTCAAATTGTTGAATTAAAAAAATTGTAAAGCCAAAGGAAATTTATTTTAATATCTTCATGTTTCTAATTCTTTGTTATATTCATTTTAGTTTTATTTTACCAGTGTAATGCTTAATTAAGTTTTGTTTAATTAAATAATTTTCTTGTTTTTTACAATAAATTTAATGATTCTTATTTCAGCTGTTTTTATTATTTTAAATTGCTGCCATTTCTTCCTTTTTTCTGGTCTTTTGGTTTTATTTTTCCCGATAGAGGATATTTATGTGATATTCCTCTGAATTTTTTATTGGAACTTTTTAGTTTTTCCTAATTTTTCCCAGGTTTGCTTTATATTTAGGACTAAACAGTTGATTTCAGTTGCTTTCTTCCGTTTAATTTGTGCTTTTTAACGAGACATTTGCTTCATAATGTGGTCCAGACCAGAATCAACCCTGTTGGGATTTTTCTGAATCTATTTACAAAAGTATTTATTTTGCTCCAGTAGAAATCAGGTTTAGAAGCTTCTGATGGTGAATTCTATCAGCTGGAGGTGGAGACGTGTGTTTGTCTGTCTCTGCATCGTCTCCTCTGGACTCCATGAGGTTTTCCAGGTGAGACCTTGAGGCTTTGGGACAGCGGGGACACGGACACTAACGACACCTGTCAGAGCGGAGCGGCCTGCTCTGGCCCACATGAGGAAGAAGTTTGCAGTAATCCCTCCAGGTGGAAGCAGTTAGTTTAATATTTCTTGGAGCTGTCATGTCTGCAGATGTCAGGACGGAGACGCTGCGTTACGTAACATGACCGACTGATGTTCTCCTTTTCTTTCCGTCTTTGTCACTTTTACTCCTTTTCCTCATTTCCTCTCCGTCTAACTTGAGCCTGAGATCTTCCACCTGATCGGCTCCTGTTTCCTCCCATCATCCTGCAGATTCAGATCCAACTTCTGAAACTTCTGCATGACTTTTAATGAGCCGTGAGGTCAGATACAGGGACAGACGTCACAGCTCGGAGCATTATAAATCACAACTCTAGTGATTTCCTGCAACAACTTCACTGTTTAGTGTGAATAATGTTATTACATTGGATTGTTAAGGTCTTCTGATGTTGCTGGAAAATTATTCTAAGTTATATAGAGGCGTGAAAAGGCTTTAAAAAGTGTTCACATTGAAACAGAATAAAAAACTCTGCTGAGAGCCTCTGCTGCCACCTGCAGGCCGACAGTAGTACAACAACAATCAGCAGGAGCTTTGAAGGTTTCTGTTTGTCCAGGTTTTAAATCTGAATGCAGTTCTATGAATCTTTTTTCAGCTGTGAATAAAACATCATATAAACAGTTAATATTATCCTGCTCTATATTTGGTTCGTTACTGGCTTGTTTTCTCATGTTTTAATAGATTTATTGGAGTGTCAAACTTCATTTGTGCTTCTTCCAAACCTCTAGCCAACTGTGGTGGCTCTGCTTTATTTTGAAGTATTTCTATGCTAGATCTTAATGTTTTAGACTGGAGTTGTGTTTTTGTTTCCCTCCTAAAACGGCTCTTTGAAACTTGCTCAATATCAGGTTTAACTTCTATTTTCTCTGTGTTTTAATTTTACTTTATTCAAAGAAACAATCATAATGGAAAAAGTTTGCATTTTGTCTTCACACAACAGGAGGAACTAAAATAAACTGATCAAAATGAATTTGGACTGCCCCCATCTGGCCAAATGAAGGAACTGAATCTGGATTTCTTAACTAAATCTTTGACTAAATGTGCTTACTGATTAAAATGTTTTGTGCAACATGTTGGTCAGACAGGAAGTGACAACAGAAAGTTTGATGGCTCACCTTGTGGGACCAGAACTGAACGTTGGTCTGAGCTGAAGACCCGTCAGACTTTTCCTCCAAACATCCATCAGTCTGATAAACTCCAGTGAAGGGTTTTACTCCGTCAGCTTGTTAAAAATCCTCTGTTTTTGTCTCCAGCAGCTCCATCTGCTCCGCCCGCCGTCCAGGTGTGTCCAGGTGCTGCAGGACCAGGAAGCTCCAACACTGAGGGGCCTTCAGCTCGGATCAGGTATGGATCAGAAACGCAGGGATCTCTATGAAAACAAGGGACTGATCTTTTTATTTTAAATACTTTTTGAAAAAATATTTGAGTTAGGGATTTTTTTTATTATTATTTCTAAACTCAGTTAAAGGAAAATCCTGTGATGTTTTCTTTCCTATTTTCTTCATACATTCTTGTTTTCTTTTGTGCATTAAAACTGAATTATTATTCCTTATTATTTTTGGACCAAAAATATTTAGCAGTGCAATGATTTGTTGAAAAGTTTGATATCTTTTCAGACTTGAACTCATTTAAATATATTAAATTTAATAGTTTAAACTAGTTCTTGATTTGGATTTTATCTTAAAATCCCCTAAAATAAATAATTTTTTTTTTTAATTTACGTATTACAATTTATGTTTCTATTTTAACCTTTTTTGTGCTACTGTACAACTATAAAGCATGAATATAATTTAGTATTTTCTGTTAATTCTTGATTTTTCATTTTGATTGCTTACTCTATGTATTTTTCTTTAAATTATCTTTTTTTAACATATTTATATCCACGATAGACGAGGTTGAGCTCTAAAACATCTAAAAATGAACTTAGTGTATTAAATTGCTGCTGAAACTTATAATCCTAATATTTTTACTGTATTTAATTATATTTTTTAACTTGTCGTTAGTAATTATTTGCTGAGCGTCTCAGTTTGTGTGTGGGTTTTTTAACAACATGGATGCTTCCACAATATGGTGGTTTGGAGCCTCCTCACTTTTTGCTCCTGCACCAGACAACAACAGAAAAGTCTGGAAGGTTGCCATGGAAACTGCATCTGCCACGGCGGCGCAGTGAGCCGCTTTGACCACACGATGGCGCTGTTGTATTGGAAAAAGCTTCACGCCAGATTCGTTGTGTTTAATTCAATGAGGGTTTTCTTATTTTGTGTTCCCCCCAACCCTGCGTGTTGTCTCGCAGGCTTTTTTTTTTTTAAGTTTTAAACTGAGTTTTAATTTGGTCCCGTGTCAGAAGAATGTAAACCTTAAAGCTGCTCACTAATGACAGTAAAGTGCTACAGAGGCTGATCAGTTGTCCTGCTGGATGGAAGACCGTGTCATGAGTGGAGAGGGGATCCAACTGAAAACATTCCCCCTGCTGGCGGAAACAAGGAGCCTCAGACGTCCGTCAGCTTCCCGCCGTACGCCTTGTGCGGGCTGCAGTTCGTGTACTTGACGGAGTCCGCGTCCTCGCTGTCCGGGTAGTCGGACTTGGACAGCGACGGCCGGCTGTCGCTCCGCTTGAACTCGCCGAACGGAGCCTGCTGCTGCCCGCAGGTCACGTGCGTGTACTGGAACTGCTCCTCGTGCTCGGTCTCCCGGTGGTAGAAGTAGTTGAAGTTGGAGACGATGACCGGAACCGGAAGCGCGATGGTCAGGACCCCGGCGATGGCGCACAGGGACCCCACGATCTTCCCACCGATGGTCACTGGACACATGTCGCCGTAGCCTACCGTTGTCATGGAAACCACGGCCCACCAGAAGGCGTCCGGGATGCTGCTGAAGCCCGACTCCGGGTCGTCGGTTTCCGCGAAGTACACGGCGCTGGAGAAGAGGATGACCCCGATGAAGAGGAAGAAGATGAGGAGGCCCAGCTCTCGCATGCTGGCCTGCAGCGTCTTCCCCAGAATCTGCAGCCCCTTGGAGTGGCGTGAGAGCTTGAAGATCCGGAAGACCCGGACCAGGCGGATGACCCTCAGAATGGCCAGCGACATGGCCTGCTGGCCGTTGCCCTGGTGCTCCGCCAGCTCCAGCCCCAGCGTGATGAAGTAGGGCATGATGGCCACGATGTCGATAGTGTTCATGATGTTCTTGAAGAAGGCGGGCTTGCTGGGGCAGGCGAGGAACCTGACCAGAAGCTCGAAGGAGAACCAGATGATGCAGAGCGTCTCCACGATGAAGAACGGGTCCGTGAACGGGTTCGGCGGCTCTGCGCCCGCGGTGCCGTTTGTCGGGATCATCCCCTCGAAGATCCGGGCCTCCTCCCTAAACTCGGGTAAGGTCTCCAAGCAGAAGATAACGATGGAGATGAGGATGACCAGCACGGAGACGATGGCGATGCCCCGAGCGGGTCCGGAGCTCTCGGGGTACTCGAACAGGAGCCAGACCTGCCGCTGGAACTCGTTCTCCGGCAGCGGCCGCTCCTCCTCCTTGATGAACCCTTCATCCTCCTTAAAGTTCTCGATCACCTCCTCTCCCAGCTCGTAGAACTTGATCTCCTCCATGAAGATGTCCACCGGCACGTTGACCGGTCTCCGGAGCCGTCCTCCGGACTGGTAGTAGTACAGGATGGCATCGAAGCTGGGTCGGTTCCGGTCAAAGAAGTACTCGTTCCTGAGCGGGTCGAAGAAGCGCATCCTTTTGCGCGGGTCCCCCAACAGAGTGGCGGGGAACTGGGCCAGGGTCTTCAGCTGCGTCTCG
The DNA here is from genome assembly GCF_001443285.1 of Poecilia latipinna. Taxonomy (NCBI): domain Eukaryota; kingdom Metazoa; phylum Chordata; class Actinopteri; order Cyprinodontiformes; family Poeciliidae; genus Poecilia; species Poecilia latipinna. The sequence goes on along the minus strand of NW_015112804.1, from coordinate 315,864 downwards.
AAGCGCAGCCCGGAGATGTTGATGACCACCCGCTCGCAGCACTCCTGGTTGTCGGCTCGCTCCGGGTCGTACACATCCTGGGCGGACAGCGCGGCCAGTGCCACCGTCTCATCCAGGTTCTCCCCGGGCACCACGGTCATGCTGCTGGTGCCCCCCGCCCCCGCCCCGCTTCACCTTTCCCGTCCAGGCGCTGCTGTAGTCTGGACTGTGGGCTCGGCTGTCACATTCGCTGCATTTTAAGCAGGCTTTGCCCTCCCCGAGCTGACGTGTGTGCACGCTCCCTCACTGAGGAGGAAATAAAAACACACATGCAAGCACATATGCTCGAGATTAATCTGATTTCATGACCATAAATGAGTCACAATTGAGAAAAAACTGTATTTTCCGACGGAAAGTGTCGTGCGTAATGAACCTGTTGGTTCAAGGTTATCACATGGGTCGCTGTTTGCGCTCCAAAAAATAACCATGCATCTTGAGGAATAAACCTCCAAAAATGGAAGAGATTTCATGCAAAAAATGCCTGCAGAAATCCTCAACGATCCCCCGCTAAATGAATACCTGTGGCTCGGTGCGTCACGCGTCCATCCTTGAGTCGTTCGCTGAAAGGAAAACGGGCACCGCAATGTCACGCAGCGAGCCGAAACCTGCTGACGTTTCCTCAAGCTGCCCGCTCATGTGTGCGCCGCTGCGGGCGTGCGGCGCCGTGCGTGAGAACGGGGAACAACACAGCTGTGCAACAAGTTCATAGAGAGAGAGAGGGAAAGAGAGAGAGGGAAGAAAGCGAGCTGGATGATGGAAAGAAGTTTCTGGGCTGCAACTAAAACCGGTGACGTGTTGTCCGAAAATAACTGGATTTCTCTCAGGGCTGCAGGAAAACTTTCTTTTCCCATGGATTGACCCCGAGGAGGGGAGGAGGGAGGGAGTCATTCAGAAAATAAATGAAGAAATGAACAGAAGCAGGAACAGAGACACAAACTGCATCAAGTTCATTTTAATACAGATACTGCGACTGCAAAAGTTTTTACACCCCTTAAACTTTTCCACATGTTGTCAGACTTGAATGCATCATGTTAGAGTTTAATCTGAACTGTGTGGTGTACTTAGTTTTAGTGTAGTTTATGTTACTGGATATATAAATATAAATATGTATAAATATAAATCTGTAGTATCTTTAAGTGTTTTCCAGTTTTTATTCAGAATCACACTGTAAATAGTTTCCTTCTTTCCTCCCCTTCTTATCTATCTATCTATCTATCTATCTATCTATCTATCTATCTATCTATCTATCTAGCTATCTATCTATCTATCTATCTATCTATCTATCTATACTCTTTCTTGTTGCCTTTCTGCTTCTTTTCTTCTCTTTCCTTCCTTCCTTCCTTCCTTCCTTCCTTCCTTCCTTCCTTCCTTCCTGTCACATAAAATAAAACATTTTCGTGTTGCGGTGCCTTCTACTGTTTAATAGCATTATTACTATTACTATTTTAATGCTCTTTTTACCAGTCTGGTCAAATCACCAGGTTCGATATTCACTACATTTTATTTTGGAATTGGTTTTAAAGTTCCTTTTCTTGAGTTTAGAGCTTTAAATGCTGCCTTGCAAAAATCTGAAGGTATCGCGTATCTACAATTAAGGACTTAAATGTCACTAAGAAGTAAGTTCACCTTAAATACTTGCATTTTGTCTTGACAGGACTATTTGATCTTGTGTATTTTATGTATTTTTTTTTAGTTTGAGTTGCGCTCATCTTCATTGCGTTTTGTGACTCGAGACAATTGAAGCTACTCTGCTAGCATACCCTTGTTAATTAGTGAACTACCTAACTCAGCTTCTATCATGTATAAATTAAAAAGTATTTTTATACTTTTATGGAGATGTAAGTCTCTAATTCCATTCAGAATGATCCTTAGACTCTTAAAAAGTCTTAAATTTGAATTGGTGAAACCTGCAGAAACTTCACTGAAACCAAAACCAATCAGAAGTCTGTTAAACCAGACGGAAAACCAAAACTGAGAGTTATTGTTGGTTGCACCGGCTGCTTATTAGCTCCTTAATACCTTTTGAAAACTTCAAGGGAATTTGGTGCAACAACCTGTCTTCCTGTTTCCAAATCCACTTTAAAATCTTTCTTACTCATCCTCTCTCCGTGTGTCTCTCTCATTACTGCGACCCAAATCGTTTGACTCATGGCGAAATCCCAGCCCCAGCTGGCTGCAGCCACTGCAGCAACACACCAGCTCATTCCCAGCATCCTGTGAGCTCATCGCCGGCAACATCAACACACACTCACACACACCAGCTGGCTGTTTGAAACATTTCCCTCTACATGTTGGTGAAACATCACTCCGGTCCATCTTTCCTGATGGACTGCAGCTCAGAAAATGTTTTAGGTTGCTGGGAAACGATAAACATCTGGATTAAACCTTAAAGGGGCAACTCTTAACAGCATGTCAAGTTTATTTGTGTTGCACATTTTTGCAATTCAAAGTGCTATACATCATAAAAACATAAAAATAAAGAGTCATAAAAACTTCATACAGTCACAAATCTGAGAAACATTCATCAAAATCATCAATACACATCAAATATGTTGATCAGTGTTCCATCTATTATGGTTCAAAAGCAGCTCTAAACAGGTGGGTGCTCAGTGTTTCAGCTGTTTTGCAGTTTTCTGGAAGTTTGTTCCAGATTTGTGGTGCATAGAAACTGAATGCTGCTTCTCCATGCAGCTTCTTCCAGACCTGAGGAGTCTGGAAGGCTGATAATGTAGTTTGCTGCTAAGCTGTTCAGTGATTTATAGATTAATAACAGTATTTTACAGTCTAGTGGAAGGATTCTAAGACTGGGCCGATGTTCTCTGTCTTCCTGGTTTTAATCAGAACTCCAGCAGCAGAACTTTGGATCTGATAGATCTTTTTAGGCAGACGTGTCACAGTAATCAATGCGACGAACTATAAATGCATGGATGAGTTTCTCTAGATCTTGGTGCAACATTAGTCCTTTAACCCTGGAAATGTTCTTCAGGTGACAGAAGGCTGAGTTTGTAACTGTCTTTATGCATCTGTGAAGGTTCAAACCCAGATTTTGGGCCCAATCTCTAGTTTCTAGCTGTAATAACTGAAGCTGAGCCATGACTCTTGATTATTCCTCCTTCTGTCCAAAGATAAGGCCTGAATTAATTTTATTTTTGTTATTTATCATAGTTTTGGCCTCTTTAAACTTCATGGGACATCCCAACACAGTCACCTTGTCTTCAGGTTGTTCCTGGACTGTTTCACCCACCTCTGGGATTAAAATATGAAATCTGCCCCTTTTAATGCCCAAACAGAGCAAATAGGACTTTCCCAGCCTGAAAAAGTTATCCTTGTCACCATAATGGATGATAGAGAGCCAGAGGTTTGAACTGTGCTGTTCTGGGTCACTTAGAGGAGTTGGGTTTGAAAAATGGTCAGGAGCTTGTTGTGTTTATTCTGCAGAACTCCATCTTATGTAGGATGAAGGCTCAACTGTGCCACAGCCACATTTTATCAATATTTAGGCAGAATTTGAAGGTTCATTCATGATTCATCAGTGTAAGATAAGTGCTGCTTTCTTGGTGTTTTATAAAAAGCTGCTTTAATTCAGATTTACTTTAGAAAACGTCGTCAACAGATATGTTGAACAATAATTCAGGAGTGTGAGGAGCAGATGCTTACTGGTCCCATTCCTGCTATGAAGACGCTTCATACATAAGACTGAATTAGCGTGAAATAGAATTAGGACATGAATGACTTGAACACTGGACGTAAAGTGGGACACCTCCCCACTGGTGAAATCCCACACTCCAATGTAAATGAGCCGCCGCAGCAGCTGAGCGGTTTCCCTCGTTTTCATTTCATTTAAACGGGTGACAGACACTGATCTGGGATCAGCTGCTTTATAACCAAATCAGGTAAAATTAGAGAAGAAGATTTACTTTGAGCAGCTGCTTTAAAATCTGTTAATCTGAAATAATAACTTTTTCTTAATTTGACGAAGTTCTACAGACTTTTAGGCTTTGTGGTTTGAATGAATCTTCCCCAGAAAAACAAAACTTGTGGTAAAGTCAGACGTTTTTGTTGTTTTTTAGGGTTTGCAACAAACAAATAAAATGTGAAATCAATGCACAAATAAGTCTTATTCTAACATTTTATAGGATATCAGAGTTCTACATTAATCTCCCCATCATTTTATTCTGCTTAGTTCCCTTGTTTTTATCCCATTTAAAATATTTAGTCTTAGTTAATTTTCCTCCATGTTAGGTAAAATGCAGTGACCTTACAGGACCATATACACATTTTATAGAGCATGGGGTACTTTTATAAAACTTTTTGTAGAATATTCTTGGTAATATTTGTCATATTTTCTGTTGTTGCAATTATAAAAACATGCATCTGCATTAAATAAATATATGTTTCCACCCCAATGCTTATGAGAATGCTATAAGTATAAAAAGATATTCAGATACAAAACATTTGCATGTAATCTGCAACAACGGATATGTTTTTCTAAATAAAGCAGACATTTATGTTATCAATCTGGCTTTATGGTAGTTAAAAAGCTGGAGAGGCTGAATACACGACCCTGTGGAACAACAGCACTAATAATTATAGTTAAAAAAATAGTTTATTTTTTTATTTACAAACTGAACTTTGTTAGAAACAATAATCACAGTAGGGAATCACAACGTTTTCCAAGTTATCTGCTTGTAACGTAAAAAAAATTAGAAGTAAAAAAAAAATACTTAACCAAGATGCACAGAGACCCTGGATAACAATCTGATAAGTTCCAGTTTATGTCACACTGATACACAATACATGATCCCTGGTATCTACAACACAAATAGATTTACTATCATAGAAACCAAACATGGATATAAGTGTTATTGAAATATTATATATTTTTTCGAAATAATGTGTACTGAGGTCAGTCTGCTGTCCGGTGAAGTTTAACGTTTCTCTGTTCAGTGTCAGTAATTCAGGCCTTCAGGAGGATTTCCTGTTATCACAGCTGTGTTTAGAAAAGCTTCATCTCTTCTGGTATTAAGGTCCAATTGAAGCCACTGACTGCTGGGTCAGTTGGTCTCTCTAAAGTTGCCCTTAGGTGTGAGTTTGTGCGTATGTGATGAACTGGCGACCTTTTCAGGAAGTACCCCGCCTCTCGCCCAATGACTGCTGGAGAAAGTCACCAGCCCTCCGTGTTCCTGCAGAGGATAAGACAATGGATGGATGGGTATCTCAATCGCAGTTCCAGATATTTTCAGGTTAGCTTAATAGCAGCAACAAACATTATGAAACAGGAAGCTGTTAGGATTGTGTGTTGTTTTGAGGTTTGTTTGTTCTGTATTCCTTAGTTTCTCTTTATTATATTACTTTATTCCCAGTTTTAATTTAGTTCAGTCCTTCCTTCGTGATTCTAGTTTATTATGTTAAGTTATTCTTTAGTGCTTCTCTTTCTCTCTCCTCACACCTGCAACCCGTTTCTAATCAGCTTTCTGCTCCTTGTTTAGTAATCCAGTGGTTTTCAACCACTGTTCCGCGGCACACTAGTGTGCCGTGAGTGATCGTCAGGTGTGCCGTGGAAATTATTCAATTTCACCTATGGTACCGTATTTTCCGGACATTAAGCTGCTACTTTTTTCCTAAACTTTGAATCATGCGGATTTTAGCCCGGTGCGTCTTTTCTGTGTATTTTTCTTCAACCACCAGGGGGCTCTCTAACAGGAAGTGAATAATTAGAAGTCAAAATTGTAAATCAAAGAAGAACGCGTTGATTTTCATTTAGAACAACCACATGCTAGCAGCAGGCAGGACGGAGAAATGTTTTCAAACTCATATGATGCAGCTTTTAAGTTGAGGGCTGTCGATTTGCTACTACAGGAGGGAAATAAAGCCGCTGCACTTAAGCTCGGCGTGAACGAAACCATGGTTAGTAGTGGCTAGCGGCGTAATCATGTAATTTTCTTACCACTAGATGGTACAGAGCATTTTACATTAAAACAAGAGAATTAGTGAGCCATGAATGTTACAGGTAGCGGTGAGAGCATCGTATCTAGCAAGACTGTGATGACAGTGAAGCTCAGCAGTAGTTGGAAAGAACATGGGTCCATTTCCCAAACATGTCTGTGTGAAGTGAGCTTCTCAAGCCTGGTTACTATAAAAACTAAAAACAGAGACTGAGAGCTGTTGAGGAAGAGCTTTGTGTTTCTTCAATTTATGCCAGGAAATCAGCTGTTTTCATCCAAATATGCACAGGTTTCACACTAGATCGGTAAAATAGACAGATATTGACATTTTGTACATGCAAATCTTCATATTGTAACAATGAAATCTTTCCCAAATATTATTGCTTCTTTCAGAATAAGAATTATTTTCTGTATTCCAGCTATAAAAATGCTTGTGGATTAGTTTGTAAAACACTTTGAAGTTTTCTACAACTTCTTTAAATTTAAGACCACATTGTTGTGGTTGTTGTGTTCAGGTGTATTTTTGAAGTGGACATGTTACGTGCAATTTGAAATAAGAAATGTAAAATATGATAAAAATACGTTTTTGTGTTCCTTTGATTCCTATTCAAGACACTTTGATAAGAATGACTATATAATATAGGCAGCTACAGAGTATCTTTGTTTACATTTTTGGTTGGTGGTGTGCCTCGTGATTTTTTCAATTAAAACAATGTACCTTGGCTCAATAAAGGTTGAAAAACACTGTAGTAATCAACCTTCCCAGTTTATATTCAACTCATTCTCAGTTACTCCTTGCTGGATCCTCCAGGGTAAACCATCTCTTCCCTGGTTTACCCTTAGATTTATGTTTTTGTTCTTCTCTGGCTCCCTCTGTTCTTCTTTGTTTTTTAAAGTTCTGATATTTTTTTTATTAAAACATTCTTCATCTGCCTCATCTACCACATCTTCATTTGGGTCCACCATCAAACACAGATATCATGACAGAAGCATAAACACTTCCAAAAATTAAAAATTGCTTTTCTTCTGCTATCTAAGGTTTACTCTAACTTGTGGATGAATCTCTGTTTCAAGTACTTTTTCCTCTCAGCATCTGTGCAGCTGTGGCACAGCAGTAAACTGGTTTTCCTTGTTTGTTTCCTGGACACATCTGCAGGTGAAGGTGACCTCAGCACTCACCCAGGAATCGCTCCTTTCCACTGGGACGCATTAGGAAATTACCCAGGTCACCCACAGACTGTCGGCATGCAGAGAGATGACATATTTTCCTGCTGCATCAGGTAACATTTGAGGTTCAGTTGTGTAGATTTTTGCGGTTCCAGGTCTGCATTGTTTTACCAATCAGTCAAAACTGTTCCGATCAATCCATCCAGTCTTTATCAATGAAAAGGATCATGTTTCCTGTCTGGTCGTCCTCACCTTCAGCCCTGGTGTTTCTGCAAACCCCTGAAATAAATCGGTGTGTGCTGCTGTTATAAAAAGCCTCCTCACACGTGCAGCCGGTGACCTCTCTCCATACTCCGTTAGCAGGCCGGTGAAGCCGTCAGACCGGCGCGCGCGGGCACCATCGTATAAAATCATAACCGATGGAAACAACGCTGCGGCGTAATGGCGGGCTCGTCAGAATGCATGGCGAAGATTGTAATCACACGCTCGATGCGCTCATGATTCACTGTCAGGGTGTCATTACGGTGTCTTCAAAGGGAAGCAGCACAAACAAAGACTGCGCCTCAGTTTCCTGCCTTAATGGAGGTGATTATTCATGTGAGGAGCTGCAGGTCTGAAGACGGGTTTGCCAGAGACAAAATAAGACGCAGTCGACCTCAGGAACTGAAGGTTTTCCGCACAGACAGACATTTGAATCATGTTTGTTCCTGTTCCTGAAAGAATGAATATAAATTTCGCTTTGCGTTGTTTTTCTTGTTTCACTTTAAGAACGTGATCTGAAGTGGTTCTGAGTGGGGCGTGAAAAAAACCAGACATATTTTAATATTAATTGGTGAAAACCTTAAAGACGTGGTAATATGTAATTTCTAGGCCCATTTTATAGCATAGTAAAGTAACTATGATGCCTTCATTTGTTATGAAAATGCTGTATTTATCAAATTTGATTAAAAAGATATTTGACATTGTAATTTAATCCCATGAAATTGGGTCTCTGTCTCTTTAAGAAGCTCTGGCTCTTTCTGAAACTCCACCTTCAGGAAGTCATCATAGCCTGGCTCCTCTATTAACCCTTTAACAGCGTTTATACAAGCATTGCACTGAGAAGTAGCTCCTATGATGAGCTCATCAAATGCTCAGTTCACCCATGTGTTTGCTAATTGCTCCTGGCTAGTCTGAAGGAGCTGAGTGGGGGAGAAGCTACATCTCAAAGATGGAGCTAAGTCCACCCAGACATTTTGCACTAAAGGAGTTGGAAAACATGCGTGAAAGAATCAAAGCAACACTCCAGGTTTGTTTTTGATGAGGGAATAACTTTAATATGTAAGCTAAAAAAATTGATTTTACATTTTACTGGCCCTTTAAAAGTATTGACATGTCGACCGACCTGCTTCTCCTCTATCTTTGATAATATTTTGCCTTTTAAAAAAGATTATTGAATACAGTATATTGTGGACTGTCAGTTGATAATTTTTGCTCAATGACACATAAGAGCAACTCTGAAGTTTTCAGTGTTTCAGCAGTTTTGCAGTTTTCTGGCAGAATTATTTAATCTCATATTTTCCATGTCATTATTTTTGTTGTTGGATTTTTCTATAAGTTTTAGTCGGACACAAATATCTTCATTATATTCTGTTACTGGAGGCGGCTAATGCTACTGCTAATTAGCTGCTAATAAACCCTGGCTAGCTAGCTAACCAGAGGGTCCTGTCTTTTTGCGTCTTTCTTGCCACTGATTCACGTTTGATGCTGCAACCATTCTGTGCAAAAAGGCAATACTTATGAAATATGCAATATTTTTGGAAATGTCTGACATGATGTAGGTTTTAAATGTCATTCATAATGGTCTTAAGTCTAAAATCTGAGTAAACACTGATAAGACAGAAGATTAAAATGTGAAAAATAAAGACTTAAGATGTGTTTCTTCATTTAAGTTCTGCAAACTTTCAGATTTGTGAACTCTGTTATCATTTTGTATTTACTTTGGATCTCTGTCTGCTGATTGGCTCTCTGCCTGGTTCCTACTTGTTGTTTGGAGACCGAGCCCTTCCTGGTTCCCTCCCTCCGTCGTCACATTGAGCCAAACGTCAATAACCTTCATGCACCGCCGCACGTGGCCGGCTCTAATGTGACTAATGTGGGAGGGGTCGTGCATTGGATCACAGGCCGGGCGGTTGGGGGGCTCGGATTCCTGCTGCTGCTGCACTAAAACAAACAATGAACGTCCTGGAAAGCCAGCTCTTATTTTTAGGGTCTGACTGGGTTTTACGTAACGGGTCACCACAGCAAGAATAGCTCCATCAATCACTGGAGCGGCAGCGTCCGAACGCTCTGGGAACGCTGGGATCAAAAAGACGAGACCAACATGGAGGCCCCTGGTGTGAAATTAGGGCTGTGCGAGTAATAAAAAAGTCGCATTTACCGTCATAAATAAGTGCAAATATCGCAAATATTTCCAAATAGTAGCACAAAAACTTTGATTTTTATTGCAAAAAAAATCACAAAAACAATCGCGAAATTCTAGAGGAACTGAAAAGATGTTCAGTAATATTTAATTTTAAGAAATGGATTTAAGAGACTGTTTTTAGAATTATTTAAATGATCTCTTATGATCATTTAAATAATCTACCAGGGCAACTTGTGCTTTTTCAACAATGTTTTGGATTTATTGACTTAAAACAGTTCCCATATGTTGCTGAAAAATTACTTGTGAGTTAGTTTTGTCTAGTTTGAAGGGTTCTGATGTATTTGCAGTTGAAACTAAAAAAAAAAATGCATGGTAAGATTTTGTGTTTTTTGCAGCTCAAGTTAACCAAAAACACCTCTGAGTGAAATCTACAGACCATAGAGAAGAACAGAAGTCGATAATTGGCAGATTGAATGATTTGTAGCAGCGTGTGGTGAGCTGCAGGATGGGTTTCCTTATCGCTGCGCATCCTTGTTTGACTCGGTTCTGGTTTTATCTGTGGGCTTCAGGCGGCCGCAGCAGGACGCTGCAAGGTGAGCTGAAATAAAGCGCTGCTGCTGACCCGGGTGGTTATTATTCACCCTGCATGGAGGTAAAAGAGCCGCCTGACGCTGCCACTGCCCCTGTCATCACCTTCACATACATCATCCCGCTTTCACATTAGCAGATCAGTTAAAGGTAATTCCAGCGCTGCATCACGGCCGCAGCGGCTAACCGAGGCCGGCTTATCGCCTCCGTCTCCTGCTGCCGAGCAGGAAGAAGAAATAAGGTCCAAAGCAGAATTAATTCTCAGCCTCACTCCCTCAGGGGGAGGAAGAGGAGGAGGAAGTGTTTCCCTGCCGTGCCCGACTGCCGGTATCCGTGGCAACCTGGGGCGGACCTCCCTGGGATGGATGCTGAGCGGCTGAGATTGACCTGTCACATCCCATCACAGCCAGGATGTTTCTGCTTTCAGCTCAGAAACAAACAGAGCGTAGAAACGCACTCCTCTGGCATTTATAAACTTTAACTTTACATTTATGATTTCTGTTATATTCCCGTTAAACTGGAATGCACCGATACCTGTATCGGCCGATACCGATACAGAAGAACACCTGAACCGACTTAAAACATTTCATTTTTTAAATTCAGGACATAAATGTACAGAATAATAAATTTATTTGCTAACTGCCTTGGGAAAGCAGAGTATCTTCAGTCAGAGGCTTCTTGAAATTCACTGTAATACAGACTGCTACAGGAGATCTTTCCTGCCAACAGCCATCACTTTCTACAATAACTTTGATTGGAATATCCTAACTAATTTTCTTTAAAATAATTTAAGGAAATCATGAGTTTTACATTTAGACTTGTTTGATGTTTTAGCCATATTTTACTAGTCTGTGGTTACGGGGAACAAAAGGATTTTATTACTAAAAGAATCATGAATGAGTCAAATATTACCACATTTTAAAAATTAATCTGGCCAATAATTATGAGATAAAAGATAATACATTCTGTTTTTAATTAATGCTTTCCAACAGGAAATATTAGCAACATTTTACTAACTCGTATTTTATTAATAATTATTGTCAATAGTCCAAAATAAACTAAACTAAGTAATGTAAAATAACTAAACTGAAATTGACAAGAACAATAGATTTGTCAAACATGTAAAAATAAACTGCAACAAACCTTTGAAATGGTTCAGGAAGTGCAATTATAATTTCTAAATATATAATTTAAAATGAATAATAAATCACAAACGTAGAATCAGACTGAATAGATTGGCCCTTGCGGATCGGCCATATTGTTTGTGTCTTTTTATTCTGCTGTTTGACCGTTCTTGGCTTCTCGTTTTGATTAATTTGTTACCATGGTAACGTAAAATGCCGCCGGAGGTAGCAGCAGGACGCGATGCAGCCAAGCAGAGTTTTTATCCGCGCTCTGAAATGTTTCAGAGATGAAAAATAACAGTTTCCTCTGCTGCACCATCCTAACGTTGTGCTGTTGTCTTTGTTTTTAAAATATAAAACATTAATTTTGCTTATATGCAGTGCTTTCTTTCTTTTTTTTTTTTTTTACTCAAATCCCCCAGCTTTTAAAGAGAAGAAGAAGATATTAATATTTTTCTTTGTTTCTGCTGAAAGTCGTAGCAGAACGAACAGGAAAGAAGGCAATTATTACAATTACCCGCAGTGAGATGACCCCAATCAGAGGCAATTATAATGAGGTAGCAGAAAACCTCCGATCACAACGGCACCGAGTCTTTCCTCTGAGACGCAGAGCGCGGTGACGGGTCCTTTAATGTCACTTCTGAACTGTTTTCCTCATTAAGTGTTTTATTTGACCAGATTTTTCCATCTCCTGCTGCATTCATGTTCAAGGAAAAACTGTTTATTTTTACCCCGCTTGTTGCGTTCCTTTTAAATAGTTGGAAAAACAGTTGTGATCTGCTTTTTCACAAGGAAAAATCTGAGCCCATCCATCCATCCATCCATCCATGTGGCTTTTATTTCTTTCCGTTCTCCAGAGTCGGTATTTTCTGGAATCAGCTCTACGGCTGCAAATCTTTTGAGTTTTTAACAACTTTGCACATCAAGAAACTGAAATTCAGTTCTTTGTTCTTTGCAAAGTAATTCAAACTCAGTCAGATTAAGTGAATAATATATATGGAAACCAATTTTACCAACCAGATATTGGCAGAGTTGGGTTACATTTACTCCAGGGGTGTCAAACTCATTTTTGTTTTGGGCCAAAATGAATTGATAAAAGTTGTTCACAAATTGTTAAAATATCAATGAATTCTTGAAATTAATTAATATTATTTTATCTTTTCAGTCCCTCCACGATTTCGTGATACTTTTTGATTTTTTGCAATAAAAATCAAAGTGTTTGTGGAACTATTTGCGCTTACTTATGATGGTAAATGCGACTTTTTATTACTCGCTTTATAGATAATGGACTATAATATATAATCTGAGGCAGCTGTTGGTACAAGCAAGAAAGGTTTTGATAATGTTTGACTCCCAACTCCCAAATACTAGCTCAAAAAAGTGCAGGGATTTGTTGATTTTGCGTGAATTTCCACCATAATTCTCAAGAAATTGGAGGGACTGATTGATATAATTTGATATAATCTGGTGATCCTGCAGGATGGAGAAAAATTGGACCAGAAAACACTGTGAAACGCTCAAGAACTTAAAAGATTTAAAATGTGGCTAAGAGAAAAACATTAAGATTATATTCCAACTAGAAGACAGATGGGATTAACCAGTGAACATGAGAACCAGAACTCCCATTAAATAACTTTTTTCTGAATAAAAGTAATCTCTACTCAGGTGGATTAGCTCCCTCCTCTGCAGAGCTGCAAGCTGCACTAATTACCTCATAAAGTGTCTCCACAGTGAAGCTGGATAGAAGGTCACACTGACAGACAGAGCTGGATGAGTTACAACCCAAATGGACCCGGTTAATTAGGCTTCCTTTGTTCTAAAGAAAAACTTCAGATAATCTGCTTGGAAGTTTTAGCTTTTTAAAAGAGTGAATTTACTTACTGTCAATAAAGCCAAAGCAGAAAGCAATCAAAGTTTCCAAGGTTCAGTGAATGCAGCAGGATGTGAAGCTGAAGTCGGAGATGCAGATGGAGACGCTGTGGTTTAAATCCAAGATGGCGCGCTAACTCTGAGAGCCATTCAGGCTTGAATGGATGTCTTAAGGACAGATTTTCTGAATTGATTTCTGCTTTTCAAAGTAAGAGGTTGTTTTTAAAAACTTTCAGGTACTTTCCTGGAATTTAGAGGTTAATTTTCTGAACTTACCCGATGCTTTCTCAGAAGTAAGACTCAAACATTTTAACAGATGTTGTGTAGAAACTGTTGTCCCTGAACTTGTCCAAAACCTGGCTTTCCTGTACTTCTGATAACATCGTCACATCTTGTACCTTAAGGTCAGCATCTTGTCTCTTTGTGTTCCTGTTTATAGATGGTCAGGTTGTACACAGAGGACTTATCAGAGGTGACCTAAGTCCTCCGCAGCGATGCAGCATGTGGAGGAGGAGCGCATCAAACATGTAGTTCAAGGTCTTTGAGGGAGGAATCACTTGGAGCAGAACATGCTGACTGCTCCGCAAATATCCTGCGTATCCCAGTGACAGTTTATCAAGCGGATCATAGAGAAACGTATTGAATGGTCCCCTCAGGTCACAGTTCTTCGCCCTTTGAGCGAGCTCTGACGTTCAGGACTTCCTGTGGTCTCCTACAGCTGAAACTTGCACTGTCTGTCCTCTCTTGAGCAGCTTTGGCGTCACCATGTAAGGAAGGAATTTTTATCCCTGAAATGTTTTCCTATTCTCACTCAGTAAAATGACCTTGAAGTTCTTTTGCTCCTCACTGAATATATATTGCTTTCTGCTCCTTGTCATTGAACACAGAAAGCCTTTAACACCTGACTCCAACGCAGTGCATTTGTGCACTATTATCCAACAGAGTTTTTGTTTGAACCAATCATTATTGAGCTGGTTGTGACCAGTATTCTTGATGACTTCCAGAAACACCAGACCAGAGATATCCAACTCTAGTCCAGTGTCCTGCAACACTAAGGATGTTTATTGATCCCAAAGGGAAATTAAATAAAGTATTTTTGAATTTAAATTTTCACACTTGATAGTCCAGTAGATTTTGTCTGATTGGGACCAAAATTGCAACATTTGTTACATTTTCTGCTGCTGCAGTTCTCTTTCATGATGCACAGTCAAACCAACCAAACACATAGAGAAACCTGTTCCCCTCCTCACCTGTAGGGGCGCTGCACCAAGAATTACTGAAGGAAACAACATGAAACTTCTGCAGAAAACACTGATCGCATCTTCTTTCTTCACCAATTGTAAATGAGAATGGAATGGCGCCAGATTTGAGCAATTATGGGATTTCTCTTTTCTTTGGTGGAAGACTGAGACATTTTTTTCTGCTAGCGCTAGTCTAGCATGTTTGTTTGGTTGTATTTACCCAGAATGCAATGTGCTGTAGTTTGTTTCAGTAGCACTGATAAAGATAAAAGTTTAAAAAGTTTTTTGAATAACAAATTTACTATAAATAAAGTTTTGCTATTGCTAAGTATGAATGACTTTAATATTACTAACAAGAAAAAAATCTGCTTTTTTTTTCAAAAACTGGGTTTTATAGGGATCAAAGTTAAATGAACATGTTTGAGTCAGCACTGCTAACATTGTAAACATGCGAACTGATTCTAACAAAGCTGTGCTGCATTTCGTTTCTTCTGAAACATTTGTAAATGACAAATTATTTCGAGATATTGTTATTACTTAAGTAGTTCGTAAACACTAGATGAGGAGAGAATGCTAATGCCATCTTTGCTAACAATGCTAAGTGACGTTAGCAAGGCTACCCTGCTGAATTATTTCAATAATGTTGAAATTAATGAGAAGTTTAACATGTTGAAAGAGGTGAATGCTATCCTCTTGAGGCCAAACATTGTTTTACTGCTTGGCCAGCAGCTGAACTCTGATTGGCCAAGAATGATGGAATCAGCTAACTATTGGATTTACTTCAGAGTCATTGTTTCTGCTTGGTTTCAGCTAACAGAGTTGATTTATTTGTGGGAAAAGGGAAAACTTAGAAGACGTAATTCATCATGGCATTTCTGTTTGGCATTCTGGGTAATGTAGGCGAGATGACTGATGAGCCGTAGCTGTGTCTGGTGATGAGCAGCGTTTGTCTTTCTGTCTTAGCTGCTGCTGACGGACAGCTGGCCAGGCCTCTGCAGCAGAGGAGGAGAATGATGAAGGGTTTGTAATAAATGGAGGAGTTTGTAGCCAAACAGAACATGAAGGGAGGAGGAGGATGATGTGTGAAGGCTTTTATTGTCACGCAGTCAAATCGCTTTTACGCTGGAGAGGACGGAGAGTCTTCAGATGGGGGACTCCACGTCCTTGTCAAGGACCTAATTACGTGCAGATGAAGTGGAGGCAGTGGGGGGGGGGGGAACACTGAGACCTCATTTTATTTCCTGCACTGATCCTGGGGGACAACTCAGCATTTTGCCTTTGTCTCTGTTATAGAAAATAAAAACAGACTTTTGACTGATCTGATTGACTGATTCTTACATCAGCATTAATTAAACACTAATGGTTCCCCTATAAATGGTCTCATAAAACACTGACAGATTTAGTTTCTGGATTTTGTCTCACTTACTTAAGCTTTACTCAAAATAAAACACATTTCATGGGCGGCCATCTTGTTTGACAAGCGTTTTTTATAGCTTCTGTTTATTTGGACTTTGAATTCATGTCAACTCGGTGATGTAATACTAGAGCCAGGCTATGATTATTAATTTCTTTTTAATTAGGAGAATAAAGCCCTAATATTAGGACAATAAAGTAATTCTCCGAGAACTCCCATTCAAAAAATAACAACAAAATGAAAACAAGGAATGTTGACCATCTTGTGAAGTTATACTTTGGTAAAACCTTTGCAGATAACATTTAATAAATTAATCTTTTAGCACATCAGCATCAAATTATTAATGATAGCTGATTAATCATGCAAACAACTGTTTGGAAAAAAGAACCTCATGGAATGAAATAGTCACACCAGAAGCTTTTTTCTCATTAAAACAAATTTTTTAAGGATATTTTTTCTGGTAAAATTACCAAAGGAATGATTGAAATAAAAGCCACGTCTTCAAAATATTTTCCTTAATTTGTAATTCCTTTTTAAGAAAAGAAAGCAAGACAAAAATAAATTAAAATCGGTAATCTATGACGCAATATTAGGGCGATAATAATAATAAATAAATTATGAGAATAAAGGAAAAATATTAGAAAAATATTATGACAATTCTAATATATTATTTAGTTTGTTCTTGTATTACTTCAACTTTATTCTCATAATTTGATATATTTGTGTTTTCTTAGCATGGCCCTAATGCTCCATTGTAGAAATTGGATCTGATATTTTAATAAACTAATATCATATTTTTAATCCATGTCACCCATAAGCAGCTGAAACCACTGCTGACCCAAAAGGCCCGTCTCACATTTGCCAAAAAAACACCTCAATATGTTCTGTGGTCTGAAAAGAAGGTTTTAGAGTGGCCTAGTCAAAGTCTGGACTTGAATTGAGTTGAGATTCTGTGGTATTCATGCTGGAAAACCCTCCAATACGGCTGAATTAAAACAGTCATGCCCACGTTGATGTAGAAACAGCCTGTGGCTGCTTGTCCCTGTTTCCCTGATGCTGCAGCTCAGGTGCAGCCAGGTGTCTGCTGCCTTCAAGCGGCGCAGTAATTCACAGCGACACGCTGTCATGCATATGAGCAGAGGGAGGTTAAATAACAGCAGATGTATGACGCCACTAATGGGAAGCCTTTAGCACAACAATTATCATCTAATTTTATCTTTGCTCTGCGCCTCTGGCTGCCTGTTGTTACCACTGAGGCGGTCGTGACTCAGCGCTGAGCCGCCTAATTGGTTCTGTCACCAAACTTATTGTCAACATTTGTAATGTTTGGCCCAAAATGTGGAGCAAATTCAAACTGTTTATATTGTCTTAATATGAGCGACTTCATTTCCCAGAAACTCACTCTCACCTGTCAGAAATACATTAATAACTCGTCCTCTAATAGAGCTGCTGCTCTGTTAATGTTTGTGATTAAACTCTAACATCTGATTTTTTTTTCATGTTAATTTAATCTTTTCTGAAGTGTAATCAACAGATTTAACCAAACTGATTTTTCTCATCTGGATCCCTTTTGAGATACCAAATCTAAGAATAAATATAAAAATACATGATTAAAAACTGGTGGTATTAAAGAACACCTTTAGCAAATAAGAGTTATTAGTTAAAGTGTTTCTGTTCATTTTAAGTATCATGACTTATACAATAACGTGTTTTAGAAGCTGGACAATAAATTGTCCCAGAATTATTGTGATAATCAATAATATTGTTGGTTTGAGGCAATGGAAACCTGCTCACTTAAAAACCAATTAACTTTAATTTTGTAAAGTTAACACTAGAACTAGAAGATGTTTTAAACATCCAAAATAAAACACAACAGCCAAAAACAACAACAAAAAATAAACACACACAACAGAAATCATAAATAAAATGTGTTATGACATCTTTGTAAACAAAATTGCCCTTAAAAAGTATTAATCATCAACATGTTTTAATTTATCATGTAATTAATTGTTTAGTAGCTAAATCTCTCACTCTTTGGTTGCCTAGCAACAATCTGCTGGGTAAAAAGCAGTTTCAAGCTCCCTCACAACTTCGGTTGCCTAGCAACGCCCTGATGAGTAACTTGCACAGCAGCAGTTTAAGTTTTAACACTGGAACTGGAATATATTTTAAATATCCAAAATAAATAAACAGTTGACATTAAAACACGAGAGTGAAGACTTTTTATCAGCCAGTTTTTGGAAGAGAGAAAAGAGAAAATTGGTGAATGATGCAAATGGAAATTATTGAGCTTGTTTTAATCTGTCATGCAATTAATTGATTTATTAATTATTGTGACAGGCCTCGATTCACCACTGTGTCTCATTAGAGCTTTAAAAAACAGCTGGAGTGAAAACTGGATAAAACGGAAAAGTTTGGCAGTATTTCAAATATTTAAAACAATGATAAATAATTATTGCTATTGACTGATATGAAACATTTACATCATGATAAGTTTTTCAACCGTAGTTTGAGCATCGAGACATTTTGTGGTTTGGTTGTAAGTTAAAAGTTTCTCAGTTAGTTCAATAAAGCCAGAAGAGTCTGTTTGGGTTGGTGACTGCTGCTGTAACGTCCTACGGCCCACGAACGCCTCGGCGGCTCAGCTGTGGCGAAGCGGCTTCCTCAGCTCTTCGTAGGTGTGACCGGCAGGCTGACGGGTGGAGGACAGGTGCAGCATGCGCTCAGTCCTCTAAGTTTAGACTCCCACAACTCCCAGCAGCACCAGTGCAGCATTCCTGTCGCCGCGGGGAAAACAATGTGCCGGCTCGGATGACAGATCCTGGAAGGCCTCTCCCTCCACCGTGTGACGCCTCCGCCTGCCGGTTGTTGCAAAACAAAAGTCCTCCTCACTTCCATCGTCACGTTCATGTAAACATGTAAACATTCGAGCTCAGATCAGAGCCGCTGATGGAGTTCAGTAGAGAAAACTGGAGTAGAAATATTCCTGAAGATAAATCTGTCTCTCTGACTGAACAGAGCGCTACAGCGCCACCAGCAGGTTAAAGTTGGAAGTGGACTGCTGAATGTTCTTCATGGAACAATAATATTCCAAAACTCCAGATGCTTTTAAATTCTACATTTAATTTTCTATAGATGTGAATAATTTTAAAATGTTCAAGCTGTGAAACACAGCGTCAGTGTTTAATAAAAATAAAAACACTCTGTCCGTCCATCCATCCTCGAACTACAGATATCAGTTAGACTTCAAATTATTACAGCACAAAATTTGAGTCTTGAAAAGAGATAAACGATTTTCAGGAACAATGTAAAAAGCTTAAACATTTATTAAATTTTACAAACTAATTTTTAAATGTAACCTTAAGAATAATTTTCTGTTTAACCACTTTATGTCTTTCTACATCTATACGGACAAACCTAAATAAATCAGACTTGTTTTCATATCAGCACAGTATGGCAGTATTAAACACCATTTAATCTCAGCGCTACAGAGACCATAAAAATAAAATAAAAGTGATAATAAATGTATCGTTTGCTGCCTGTTCCTGTATGAACCTGATGGAAAACAGGAAGTGATGGAGTCGCTGCAATCGGACGTTTAGGCCAAACCTGCGTCGTCCTCTGCTTTCGGACGTGATTTGATCCAAACAGCTGCATGAGTCACGACCATCTGAGGTGCTTGTCACATCTCTTTAGGAGTCAGGCAGACTTAGACAGACAGAGCAGAGTGTGTGTTTGCATACCAAGCAGGGATCAGGATTTATCCTCCATCGCCTCTTTCAGACATGCAGGATTCCTGACTCCGCTGGAACGTCATCCTTAAACCCCAAAACTGCTTCCTTCAAGCAGCTTTCATCATGTTTATGTCCAAACTCTGTTTCTGCATTTCTTCTTTAACTTTTTTTTTTAACTTTAACTTTAAACTTTTGATTCCGGCTTTTTAGTTTACCATCTTTATCAGCGGTTGTTAACCTTTTTTGAGGTACCGAACCCACCAGTTTCATATGCGCATTCACTGAACCCTTCTGTAGTGATAAATAAAATATGAATTTTTCCCCCCAAATTCAAGACATAGGGGTGACCCAACTAGAGTCTAGTTGGGTCACCCCAAGATCACTAAGTCTTCTTAAAATGTAGAGTCTCTGAGAACAGTTCTTCAAAATATAGTCGGTGTTTTCAACAAAATTGAGCTGACTGTCCAGGAATGACCCACATTTTCCACAGTTTCAACAGGTTGGCCATCGAGAGAAACTGGAACCACTTTAAGGTCTTGTTTAGATCATTTAATTAGCTCTACATTCTTAAGAGAATGAAAAATTTATAATAAATAATAAAGACTTTGCGGTATTCTGATTTAGTAATGTAATTATATTAGTTGTGTTACCACCCCCACGCCACTAGAGGCAGTACCAACCCCAAAAAATGCGACTAAGGAGCAGATTTAGAAGTACACCGAAAGCTACAGAATTTGGTAAAAACTGTGAGTTTTGCTGAAGTAATTAAAGACACAAGTTAAAATCCATGCTGAGAGTGAAACTCCTAAAATCAGTGCTCCTCCGCAGCTCTGATTGGCTCAGCAATGTAACGTGATCCTCTGCACCAAGTGACGGCAAAGCGGGGCGTCATCACGACTTTACACAAGTGTGACTTTACCTCCGTGGCAGAGGCTCCGCCGAACCCCTGAGACCGACTCATTGAACCCCTGGGGTTCGATCGAACCCAGGTTAAGAACCACTGATATAGAGTATTAATTATTCAGAACAATTCAAAGAAAATATCCTGAAAATACAAATTAATTTGGATAAATC
>NW_015112804.1:282954-292217 GCF_001443285.1 Poecilia latipinna | reverse complement strand
CAGAGGCTCCGCCGAACCCCTGAGACCGACTCATTGAACCCCTGGGGTTCGATCGAACCCAGGTTAAGAACCACTGATCTTTATATTGCTGTTAGTAAACAGTGGTAATTTAAGTCCCTCCAGGAAGTTGCAATTCACAGATTTTGCCCAGAATTTTTACCAATTATCGCAACCTTTCTGCAAATCTAACCATTCAGTCACCTTCACATTTTGACAAATGAAAGTTTGTCAGTGAAGTGCAGAGCTGCTCCAACGTGCTGCCTCCCTCAGCTGTGCAATTCTGGAAAATGTTATTAACACTTTAAATATTAACCAAAAAATCCTTTGTTTTTTGGGTTGAAGATTATGTGCCGCAATACCAGAGCAAAAATAAAACTTAAAAAATGTGCAACTTTGACTGCAACTTTTTCAAAACAGTTCCACAAAATCAGTAATTTTAGGTTTTAGAATCACTGAGAATATTGCAAATATCCTGGAATGACTGATTAAAATCAGGTAAGAAAGAATATAAATTGCAGTAGACACCTGATCAATATCAGTAGATAATCCGTCTGATAGAATATTCAGTAATTTCACCAAACTACAAACAAGAACCGCACAGCATTCTGGGAAGTGAAGGCAGAGATAAGACTAGCTGCATCAGCTAACTCACTCACTCTGGTCACCTAGCAACGACTCACTCAATTGCTCTCTCTCTTTCTTTGGTTACTTAGCAACATCCTGTAAAGTAACCAGGAGTTTCAGTTTTTGGCTCAAATTTCATATTTCAGTAGCATGTTACTGATCCCAAAGGGAAATTAAACGCCACATTAATTCAAACTCTTCACAGAGTTATTATAAATAACTTCTTAATCACTGTGGGGTGAAAGCTGTGGATAAAACAGAAAGGATAATGTCATCAATTTGGCAGGATTTAAAAGTATTTAATATTTAAAACAAACTAATCAATAATTATTGATATCGACTGATATGAAACAATTACGTTGTGATAAATTTACCTCTCGTTTGTGTCTTGCATGTGTCAGTTTAGGAGTTTTGGTTTCCATCTTTAGTTGATGGATTTGAGTTGATTCTGACTTTGAGTCGTCAGGATCCTGCTGCTCAGGGCGGCTGTGAAACGTTACACGCATTGATTCACAGCCTGATGGAGCTGCTTATAGACGCCCGTCGCCTCGGTCAGACCAGCTGACGGTCAGCAGGCAAGCAGCTGAAGGTCTCACGTTGTTGGTCAGAGCTGTCCATGATGCTCCTCACACCAGACCTGCTGAGTTCATTAGAGCTTTGATTGGCCCTGAGGGGACGATCGGCAGTAAGAGCAAAAATCAGCCGAAGCTTTCAACCACGTCACGATGTTTATGTTCTTAATTAACATTTGTCTTTTGCACACTAATGTGAAATAATAATTTTAAAAAAATCTGTTTTATGTTGGACCTTTTTATAAACTGTTGTGTTAAAATGGAAAGCAGTGGCCTAAAGCGAGCAGCTGCTTCAACTATGGAGGCTCCGATATGAAATCTGGATGTCTGATATTAATGTTGCCCATCAGTTGTGGGGATTTTTCATAAATGTTTTGTTTAGCACCTTAGCATGTTTGCTAAGTTAACATTTCCCTAAATTAATATTATTTTCACTGTAAAGCTCTCATTTACTCGGCTGTTTGTTGACTTTCAGTTGAATAAAGTTAAACTTTTGTGTTGAAGTTGGTTTGCAACAGTTAAGGATTCTTCAGGTTGGTGGATATCAACATTGTTGAATTTAGCACTTTAGCATTAGCTTCTGCTAAATACCATGTTGTAGCAGAGCGACTGCAGTGACTAATGCTTTAAGTAACTTTTTAGCCACCCCTGTTGGCTAATAACTAATTTTATAGATGTTTGCCACACAGAGTGTGATTCTACGGCGGAGCTTCTGCAGCCGGTTTGTTCTCTGACGTTAAGAGTTTGACCTCCTGGTCCCAGAGAGACGAGGTCAAACGTCTGCAGCCAGACTCAATTAACCACAAGATGGTGGAGCAAATCTGAGGGAATGACCCAGTTTTAGGAGGAGTATGACTGAACCAGAATGTTATCTTCAGTGTTACACAACTCTGGAGTCACAAATATAACTTTTTTACAGATTTACATGACAATTTCCAAATTTGCACATAAACATCCTTATAGAACCCTAAATAACCTGTGTGGATAGTTTACCAGCAACAAAAACTCATCATGTTGGGTTTTTTGATGCAGGAGGGACTGGTGCGCTTTACAAAACACATGACATCATAAGGAAAGAACATTATGGGGACATGTTGAAGCAACATCACAATGTATCAACCAGGAAGTTAAAGTTTAGGCTCAGATGGTCCTTCAGTGGGCAGTGGCCCTCAGATTATGAATAAATTGGTTTCAGGTCAACGAAGTCGATCACAAATCCCAGATTTCACTCCCTAAATAAATATACTGGCACTTATTATCTCCAAATAAGTAGTAATAATCAATCAACTGAAAATGTATTTTTATTTGTAGTATAAAAATGGAAAAAGAACCAAAACAATGCGTTCTTATTGTTTTTTCCTGTATGAGTTGTGACAGTCGTTGCGGTGTCAGCGGTTCTGATCCGCTCGGCTCAGATGTGACAGAGGATATTATGAAACTGACATACTGTGTGGGTCAGAACCGCCCTGACGTAATTCCTGCCTCAGGGCTCTTCGGCGCGGTCATCCTCGGTTATGTACACGGTCAATTATGTGAGGTTAACCGGAGGTCAGGATCTGAACGTGTTGCTGATGCTGAAGTTTGGATTCGGATCCGTTTGATAAAATCTTATAGTTTATCTTTAAATGTAACTTCACTCTCCTCACTAATCATCTGAAGTTCAACAGATTTCTGTTAAATTATTTTTCCTCTTGCCCTGCTGTCATTTTAAAAACTCTACTCCCTTATTTCTTAACATTTTCCTCTTTTCTAAAGATCAGAAGTGGTTGTAATTAGTTACATCCACTAAGTCAGATGTACTGGAGTTAGTTTCTGGAGAAAATTTACTTTGTACAGTTACTTTAGTAACTTCAGTGAATGAAAAAAACAAAAAATACATGAAATACAGACACAACTACAGCTTAAACCTTAAGACTTTTTGTATTTCTAATGTTATTTTCCACCTGCTGAGTTATTTGGCAGGAAATACGAACATATAGGATATTTGTACAAGTACTTTAAAGACTGTTGCCTGAATTTGTCATTTTGCAATTATATTATTTATTTGTATTATTATTTTATTTTAGTATTCATATCATAATTTGGACATAACTTTACATTTCTCTGTCTGATATAATTTTTACTATTAAATCAGATTTTCTGATCAGTTATTCAGTACTTGACTAACATTTTAACTCAACACCTTATTTCTCTGACAGTTTTTACTTGTATGTAAAGATATGTTGAAATTTTTCTACTTTTACTTGAGCTGTACCCAGAAAATAAAAGTAAATAGAAAATAAAAGTTTGGATTTCCAAACATTCAGGATTTAATCCACTGGAGTTTGAAGATGCTTTCAGTTTTATCGCCTCCTTAAAGAAAAAAAACCTGCAGCATACTCACACACACCCACACACATTTTCTTAAATAAACCCTACCCAGGCATGTTATCGTATTTTAGGACCGTTATTGATTTAACTTAATAGAACAGGAGATTTTTAGCCTCTGAACAAGCTGAGCCTTTGTTTGGTAGCATGAGGCACGATGAGTAATTCTCACATTTTATGGGAGGATTTAAACAAATTTCAAACATTAAGCAGGATGTGAAATAACAGGAACACGGTGCTTTTATTTTATTGAACGTCTGCAGCTCTAGTGTGCAAATGTCATCTGATAAGTTAGTTAAACTTAAACTATCATTGATCGTAAATGTAATGCGTGTTAGTGCAATAAAGCATAAAAACAAAGGCTCTGTTTTTCTAACTTCCTGATGTTGGTTTTAATGTGCAAATAATTCCAGTAAACCTCCTGAATTATAATATAATCAGAGTGAAATAAAATAATAACTGATACAAATGGGAAAAACAGCAACTGGGCAGATAACCATAAATAGTCTGGAGGAACAGCATATTCTGAAAATCATAATTAATAAGCTAGGATTGTGTTATACTGATGAAATGTAACATAAAAGTTTCATTTTTGTCTTTATTACCAAACTGACTCTTATTTTTACTTTCTTTATAAACACTTGAGCTACATTTTTTGTCTTAGAACCAGTTTGATACCTGAAATGTTTCACTTCCATCGTGTAAATAACTTTTAGGTGAAATTATGTTTTTTTAACACATGGAAGCTGTTTTTCAGGAGTTCAGGAGCAGCTGGGACAGATTTAATAACAGAAAATACAAAGGAATGAGAGGAACAGATAAAAAAGCAAAGAACCAGCTTGGAACAATAAAAATGAAAAATCTTAAATACAGGAGAAAGGTTGACTGAGTGAGCTTATTGAAAAACTGTGGAGGAAGGAGACTAATTAAGCTACTTTACTGACCTCAGAATTGGAATATTATTATTTCAATGTTAAACATAGAAGGAGCTGAACTAGAAAAACAAGTAAATGCAAATAAGAGAATAAAACTAAATGCAGAAAGAAACTCAACAAAAGAACTACAATTAAAAGGCTTTTTATATGACAGTAATGACCAAAGGGGAATAACTTGAACATGACCTCACTAACATAATAAACCCCAAAATTATCAAGAAACAAAACAAAACAGAACCAACATAGTTAGATACAATTATCAGAAATAACCGGAGCATGTTAAATGCTCTGATGGGCAAATTGAATTTCTGTTTTGATTTGTGCTTTTTATGCAGATATAACTTAATGTGCTGTAATAATTTATAAGTAAATTATAAATAAAATATACAGACCTCATGTAAAATAAATAACATTAGAAAAACAAAAAGTCTTAAGCTTTAAGCTGTAGTTGTGTCTGTATTTCATGTATTTTTTGTTTTTTTTCATTCACTGAAGTTACTAAAGTAACTGAAAAAAGTAAATTTTCTTCAGAAATTAACTCCAATACATCTGTCTTAATAAATGTAACTAATTACATTGTACTGTAATAATTTACAAGTAAATTATTTAAGTTCATAACTGGTTGCTATGGATAAGAATAAAATACTCTTAAGGAAGACCTATTATGTAAAATTCACATTTTGCATGTTTTTGTGCTTCCGTTTGGGTCTCAACTGCTTCTTAAAAAAAAACAACAACATCCAGATGTTTATTGGCAATAAGTTAATAATTTTTGGTGTCTGGAAAATGAGCCGTTTCAAAAACCTCCAGAATGTAATGTCACAAATCAGCAGGCACTGCCAGTTACCTAGGAACCCCAACGAAGTTTATCCTGTTACCTAGCAACCCCAACAAAGTTTATTCCGTTATCTAGCAACCCCAACAAAGTTTAGCCGGTTACCTAGCAACTCCACCGGTCCAACCAAACATTTATTGGGCTTGGTTCTGACTGAGCTGGTCAAATTCTTCTTGTGGATTCTCTGGTTGTGGTTCTGTCTTTGCGTCCCGGTACACGGCTGCCGGCAGAACCAAGAACTTTGGGGGAAGGAGCCGTCATAGCGGCTTGATCAGCCAATCAGAAATGCTAAATGAGAAATATAGATACAGTTATTTTCTTCTGCTTTATACAGGTGATATGTAAACTTTGTCTGGTCAGTTTGTTCAAGGAGGTCATCTAGTTTTGATGAGGAAGTAACCAGTTAATTCCTCCAGGCCTGAAAAGGATTAAATTGTGTAGAATAACAGATTAAAATTCTCGGTTTTGTGCTTCTGAGTTGCTGAAATTTCAACTTGCTTACAGCATGTACCTTATGCACTTTTGTTTGATTAAATGTTTTTATCTCTTTTATCAGTCCGTCATAAAGTCAGTTGAAAAGACAAACATTAATCAGGATGTAAAACTGGGACAAGGATGTTGTTAATTTTATTACCAGCAGAACTTCTGTGGCTGTGCGTCAAACCGTTATCTGATGGTTTAAGTAAAGATCAGTGTTTTATATGGGCCATAAAATACAGAGAGAACACGTGAGTGTTTGTAAAATTAACCGTAAAAACATTTCTGTTTCTCGGAATGTTCATAGTTCATCATGAGGTGGAGAATGATTCAACTCCAAAGGTTGGGGATGCTTAGCTGGGATTTAGGAATAAATATGAATTGAACTGGTTGAATTTCCTGGTTTGTTGTTGGAAATTCTTATCGTTATCTCAATTATTAGAAACAAGAAGTAATCACTGGAGGAACAAAAAGTCCACTCAGCATTAGAGTCTTAAAGATCCGCTGAATGCTCCATCAGTAAAAATCTACATTTTATTGTCGTCGTCCATCTGGGAAACTGAATCTCCCATTTCATTTCCATCTGCTAGTTAACGACATATTTGACACCGGATCAAAGGGCTGGGCTGATATTTCCAACCTCAACATCCAGACGGTTGTGCGTCTAAAAAAAGACCAAACCTCATAATTGCGCTGTAAATCCCAGTAAAGCCACTTTACACAAACAGCAACGTGCTGAGCACCAACACATGACCCAGGAGGCTTCAGAGTGACAAGGACAGAGGGTTTCCCTTTCCTGCATGTTTTCTTCCTGGATAGTCAAAGAACGCCTGGAGAAATAACGTTAGGATTGTTTTGGATCATCATTCTCACATTTCCTTTAGCTTTGATTTAATCACAAACCAGGATTTTCCATTTTCCAGCTTAAACTGGACTTGATATTCATCTGTTTCTGTATTTTAGGCTGTGACACATTAAACCTAAGAAGTTGTTTCAGTTAATTATTTTCAGGGAATTCTGGGAGTTTTCCAGGTTTTCTATCTAAACAGTCTTCACTCTTTTTTAGCTCCACAACATGTCAGAACTTTATTCCCTCATCAAACACATACCTGCAGTGTTGCCTTGATTCTTTCATGTCTGTTTGAGAAATCCTTAAATCTCCATTTAGTTGTGGAAAACGCCTGAGGGGGCCTAGCTCCGCCTTCGAGTTTCTGCCTAGTGAGAGGTTGAGCAATTGAAGGTGAGGCTCAGCTTCACCCAGCTTCACTTCAGAGCATTTGAATGGGAAAATGCGAAAATTCATCAATTTTGAAGAAAAAAATCATCAGAATTGGTTAAGCTAAATGAAAAATAAGTACTTTATAGTACAAAACACAGGGTGAAAATAACAATATAAATGATTTTTATCATTATATATTATTTTTCCATGATGACAGGTGAGGCTCTGCCTCCCCTGACCACGTCACTGGCAGAACCACATGGTCAGAAGTATCAAACCTAAACAAGTTGACTTATTTAGGATTCACTTCATAACATTTTCACTTTTCTGTTTCAACTAATCTTGTGTGGACACAGTTTTTAAAGATTGGAGTCTTTGTTTTGAACATTAAAGTTCCTGAACAGTCAGACAATCTCTGCATTACTGCTCTTTTACTGAAAACGTCTCTGTCTTTGTAACAATTAGATTATGGGAAAAACCCAGACATGTTTGGTCAGATACACAGATAGATCATTCTACAGTATTCAACTTGCAGCCATAATCTGTGCAACAGTTCCTGGATCCAGATTGACTTGTCAGTCAGTCCAGATTGGGACCAGAGGCAGATGTAGACAAATTCAGAGTGAATTTGACTGTAAACCAAACACTGAGGGAGTTTCTGGTGTCTCAGATTGAGCAGGTGACTTCAGCCGACGGGTGGCGGCGGCTCTTGGCAAAAGCATTGATTTTATTGGTCAGCATGGTTTATTTTTATCCCTGAGCCTCCGCCCGCGAAGGAAAAATATGGCCTGAAAAGTTCAGAGCTGATCCCAGTTTGACTAAGCTGAGGAAGAGACTCAGGTTTACGTCTGTGATTAAAATAATAGAGCTTTGGAAAAGTGTTCAAAGCCCAGGAGCCACTCGAACCTTGAGACAACAGTAGAAACAGCTACTTTTTCAGGAAGAAAGTTTTTGTTTTATCTTATCTGTCTGACCAAACTGGGTCAACAGAACAAGACCGAATCAGTATGTTACAATGGCCTAGTCAACGTTTTCACCCCCATGTGATGAAACAAATGTCTGAAAACTTGAGTGTGGACCAAAATTTCTCCACACAATGCGACAGAGCATCTTTTGGTTCATTTCCTCTCGGTTGTAAACTGTATTTTTTAAACTTTCTTTGGAAGTTTAGTCTGAACATTTACTTTCAAACTAAAGTCAGAAGCAAAAAGAGGTGAAAACGTGAAGCTGTTGGGATGAAAGTAAAAGGTGTGTGTGGAGCTGCTGCAGGACGTTATGTAATAACTAAAGGAGCGCTCACAGAGGTTGTGCTCTTTATAATGACCAGGTGGAGCATTGGGATAAATATAGTTTAGCCAAAGGCAGACAGAAAACAGAGATGCTTTCACAGTTTTTCCAAAAAGCATTCGGGACGTGACTGGTGAGTTTACTAGCAGTCTGTTCATGATGGACATGGTTAGTCACTTTGTTGAGTCATTCCTGATGAAAATAAACATTTTCAGACGCGTAGAAACAGGAAATGCACCACATTTAGCCTTAAAACCCAATAAATGTAGCACTTAGGAATCCAAATGTACCAAAGCTGTTCTTTATGAACATTTACAACTTGTAGAAAATCTACTTTTAGTTATTTAGATTCCTATTTGTCACTCAAGTTTCTAATTTTTTTAAATATTTAGATCATCTGTTGTTCTGTTTTGCAGCTGTTTTATATTATAAAACCCTTTTATGTTTTATTAATGAGCTCTAGATGCAAAATATATGTAATTTTAAGCAAAATAACACCTTCTGGATTTATGTCTGTAACAATTTAATCTTATTTATTCATAATAATCATTTAACATAAATTTGACTCGTTTGGTAACATGAATAATGCAAATAAAAAAGGTTGTTTCAGACACTTTTTCACATTTTAAAAAACATTTAAAAAAATCTGCTTTCTGGTAAATAATACAAATAAATTATTCCTAAATTGCATAAAAATAATAAATTATATATATATATATAATAATTAAAAAATATTCTAAAATGCATCAATAAATTAAATCAGAAAAATACATAAATTAATAAAATACATATACATATTACTTGATTATTAAAAATTTTAATTGCAAATGTACTTTGAGAAAACATTTGAAAACTTCAGATCAAATTGTTTTATTGTGAAAAGTAAATAAATTTAAAAGCAAGTAAATAAATGGAAGTTAAAGGATACGATAAGGAAGTAAATGAAT
>NW_015112804.1:275596-278580 GCF_001443285.1 Poecilia latipinna | reverse complement strand
GTTTCTTTATATCGCATCAGGCAAATTACAAGACAAACATATTTAATGCTTATTTACTTTTGTAAAAAATAATAATAATAAAAAATCCCATTTGGCCAAAATTCAGCAACAAATATTGACCTAAAACCTGTCTAATCTACGGCTAAAACTGTTGCTGAGATGTTTCTCTTTTCATTTTAAAACGAGTTCTTTCTGTTAATTTAAACAGAATCAAATCAAATCGACTACTTCAATGTCTTGGGGGTCAAATTTCCATTAGCAAGCCTCTAAAAGTGCCTTTTAATTAACTGATTCATTAAAAGATGAGGACTGGGGTCACTCCATCTGCAGGTCAGGAACACATGGTGGGCTCAGCGCTGCTCCTGCAGGGAGGTTCGGGATAATTAGCATTGCGTCATTTTAAGAGTTTGGTATGTTCCTAGGTTTTTATCAGGCTGTAAATCCAGACTGAAAGCATCCTGTCAGCTTCTCCAACATGTGAAGCAGCTTTTATCACTCCAACTGCGAACTGCAGGGGGAAATGATGCTGCTTTGGCATCATGAGTGGTTCCTAGTGGGAGATCAGTGTGGATATTTTTAGCTGCATTTTCTAAGCGAAGGGGATTTTTCCGAAGAATTACAGACAAGGATTTTGGCTTTGGTCCAGTTTCACGTTGTAGTAGAAAAAGCCAATTAAGTCAGTCTGAGCCAAGAATGCTGGCCTGCTTCTGCAAAAAAGATGTGAAAAGATTGTAGCTTTTTTCCTCAGAAAACCAACTTTTCTTGTTACTTTTTCAGAAATGTTTTTAAAAAACTTTTATCAGCGTAAAATAAAGTAGATCAGGTTTGCCAGTTTATACGTTGTCTATAAGTCAAGTTCAAATCAAAAGATACTTTATAGATCCTAATGAAAAATTTAATGTTGTAACTCGTATTAATTCAGATTCTTCAGAGAGTTATTGTAGACGGCTGTTGGCAGGAAAGAAATCCTGTATATCCTGTGTATTACAGTAAATCTGAAGAATCCTCTGACTGAAGACAGTGTAATAATAAATACTTTGAAGTATTTACTCCCCTCCCCACAAGTTATTTTTGTTTCAGAATTTTTTTTAATCACACTTAAATATTTCAAATCAACAAAAATGTTTTATATCAGACAAAATAACCTGAATAATGTTTTTATTTTTCATCCAACAGTTGCTAAAACTAAAGAATATTCAACAGTTCAATTAAAACAAAACCTTAATTTTTTTTTTTTACTAAAATCCCCCTCTGCTTGTTCTAGTAATAATCTTTCCCATTTATGTAGTAGATTAGATGCAAAATTAAATTTTTGTACATTTTTGTACTTCCATTTTGGTTTATACTGCTTCTAAAAACAGATTTAGAAACAGTCCAGGCGCTTAAAAAAGCCACCCAGAAGTTTTTTTGACAATAAGTTAATGTTTTTTGGTGTCTGGAAAACGAGCTGTTTCAAAAATCTCTGGAATGTAACATTGCAAGTTAGCAGGTATTACCCGCAACTTGCAGGCACTGCAAGTTAGCAGTTAGTTTACATACTTTAGGGATGTAAATGTAAACTTTACATCCCTAAAGTTTACATTTTAGGGATGTAAACTTACTTTTACATCCCTAAAAGTAAGTTACATACTTTTAGGGATGTAACTTAAGCATTTTGTGGTTCTCAGGCCCCAGCAGATCCCTCTGCTGGGGCCTGCTAGCAACCCCAGCAGAGTTCCGCCCGCTACCTAGCAACCCCAGCAGAGTTCCGCCCGCTACCTAGCAACCTCAGCAGAGTTCCGCCCATTACCTAGCAACCCCAGCAGAGTTCCGCTCGCTACCTAGCAACCCCAGCAGAGTTCCGCCCGCTACCTAGCAACCCCAGCAGAGTTCCAACACATTTAGTCAGCAGGTTTTACTGCTGTATGTGCCGTAAAATGGCTGCTGTTGTTGACTTACTGTTGATTTCTCTGCCTTGATAGAACAACTAATGGCAGAGAATCAAACTAAAGCAGTAACAATAGTAAAAGCTGGACTTCCGCAGTAAACTGAGAAATATTTAGTCCAACCTTACAGTGAACTCATGACCTCAGCATTCTCAGAGAAGCCTTCACTCCTGAAAATAAAGCATTGAAACGTTAATTTCCAGCACTGAGTAATTGCTGAAGGGAATAAACTGCTGGGTGTGTCTGGAATAATGTTGTTTACTCAGGAAAAGGACGCTCCAGATAGCAGCCACTTTTCTAAGAAAATAACAGCAGAGCTGCGCTTGCACACTGAGCGCGCTCTCATTATGTTTTTCCATGGTGGCCGGCCGAGAGAGGCCGGAGCGCTGCCGTCTTTCTGCCAAATGTTCACCGCGGTTGCTGTTGGCAGCTCCTCGCAGGCTGCGGTCCAACGAACACGGAGCACCTGTCAGCTCCGACCGGACAGTACGGCCCTGTTTCTGCCGGAGAGGAAAACAACGCAGCACTGTCGCTGGGAGGAGGCGTACCAGAACTCACAGGACGCGTCAAACGACTTATATATTACAACACAGAGAGGCAAAATAAATCTGCAGGAATGAACAATGATATTACCTTCCGTAACTTGTTAAAGTTATGCTTCCTTGAGCAGCTGGGTCTATGGCTTATACAAAACATGTTCATTACATTTTCAGCACAAAATCATTCTTATGCAATGAGATTTTAGTCGGTTCAGAATGAGCTGGTCTAGGCCTCTTCTCACTTCAAATCCAAATCAGTTGTTGCTGACCACGCCCCCAAATTCATCATTTACACTCGCACATGGAAGTGGCTGCAAACAGATGCACAATTGTACAAACATACATCTTTGAAAAGCAAAAGTGGAGCCTCCTGCAGAGCCAACAAGAATGCAGGAAGTGGTATCTGGATGGTGAGTCAGCAACAAAACACTTGTCTTTTCCAGCAGCCATTGTACAGCGGTAAAACCAGCTGCTGGAGCTCAGCTTGGATTGCTAGGTAACGGGCAATGCTTGCTGATTT
>NW_015112804.1:245081-272312 GCF_001443285.1 Poecilia latipinna | reverse complement strand
CAGAGCCAACAAGAATGCAGGAAGTGGTATCTGGATGGTGAGTCAGCAACAAAACACTTGTCTTTTCCAGCAGCCATTGTAGTACAACTTGGGTTGCTATGCAACAGGCTGGACTCCGCTGTGGTTGCTAGGAAATGGGCATCTACATCAGGTTGCTAGGTAACCTGCTGATTTGTGGCTTTACATTCTGAAGGGTTTTGAAATTACTAATTTCTCAGTCACAGAAAAACTTTAACTTATTACCAAAAAATGGCTGATTGTGTGTTTTTTTTATTAAGCTCTTGTTCTGCTGAGACACAAATGGAAGGATAAAAACATGCAAAATGTGAATTTTGCATCATAGATCCCTTTTAATAATCGGTAGATATTTTTAGATGGATCGTTGAGCTGAATCATTTACCTTCACTTTCAGTGCATGTATCCACTTTCACTACGCATGAAAACATATCCATCCTTCAAAACCAAAAACAAACAATGCTCCGCTTTCATCTGAGCAACAAAAATAGATATAAGAATGTGAAACTTTAGACTAACAGAAACCGCTTGGATTTCATTTCGTGGTTTTCGAGGTTGGTAAGAGCCTGATACTCAAACTGCACAGATTAAAAGTCGAGTTTATTTACGGTTGAAACCAGATATTTTCATACACCTTATATGATGCAGACTTGTTTATTCTCACTTTCTGAAGTTAAACCAATTTGCTTTTTGTTTTATGTCAGTTGGAATTGCCAAAAATTGTTTCTCTTTTCTGTAAACCTGAGAGAAGGTTTTCGATGTAATATAAAAACCATTTCTTCTGCCTTCTCGAGCTCAGTTTCTGACTGTCCAGGATAAATAGGAAGCAGCAGCTGCATAATTGCTAAATTTGATAATTTGAAAGTAAGCTTGCTTAGTGGAAACACCAATTTTGATCAAACTTGTAAGTCAGTCTTGCAGTTGGTTAATTTTGCTAACCTGCAATGGAAACACTTTGTTCGTTTCACATGAGTCACATTATCAACAACCAGATGTTACCACTGGTGCAAACCAACGAAGAAGAAGACAACAGGAAGTAGTTCCACTTGTGTTTTAGCAAAACATCAACACATTTTTACAAACATTTGTATTGAAAACCAGTGGATGAATGTTTTTAAGAGACTAAAACTTGTGTACTTCTGTTTGATGCAGGATACTTTGTGTAAAAATCACACATTTATCTTCACACCTACTGGTGGTAATTCAGCAGCTCCTCTGCTTCAGATGTGAACTCCTTCGGGGGAGGATTGCAATAATGGTGCAACAAATTAAACCAAACAAATCACTTTGATAGAACCTGTTGGAGGTTCCTGACGGCCCTCTTTAAACTCGCTTCAAGGAGTTTTGCAAACAACAGCGTTGAATCAATAACAGCCTCCAGCACCGTGATGCACGGCTCCGTCTGATGCTCCAGCTGTTGATAAGGAGTCCTGTGGGCAAACATGCAAATACCTGGTCGCTTTGAAGAACACCTTGTTCTTCTTTGATGTTTGCTTTGATTTCTATGCTCTACGCTTAATGTCTTCCAGATTTAAGGATCGATTTCAGCAGAGTTTATTTATGAAGCACTAAATTACAGAAAAAACGTAAATCAGGTCCAACAGATACAAACCATCAGATTAGGATTTTGTATTTCAGTCCTTTTAATATTTACTCTTCTTACAGTAACTGTTATAATATTCACTTCATTTTATTAATACCTGTTTGCAATCATTGAAGTTTGTAACGTGATGAAATGTAAAGTAGTTAAAGTAAAGAGATATAAATAAATGTGGAAAATTTATGTTCTCAAACAGAAGAATGACGGTAAAAATAACTAAAGAACCCAAATTCAGTCTGAACTATAAAATCCTACCAAGTATTTTTGTCCAGTTTCTACTAAAAAAATATATTAATCCACTTGAAATAAGACAAAACTGACTCAGAAGTAACTTCTGAGTAAGAAATAGGGATTCATTTAAGTCTGTAATACCTGAAGTGGAATCATGGAACACGACATTTAACTTATAAAATGGAAATAATTTATTGTTCCACTGGCAGATTAATATACCTATAACTAGCAGATTAATTCACTTATAACTAATACTTTTCATCAATATTAACCAATTATTGACTTAAAACAAGCTTCTATATTGTGCTGAAATATTACATATTTGGGTAAGTAAATTTAAAAACTATGTCAATTCGACAAGTCAAAGGTTTTTGACTTTTGAAACTCAGAAAATTTCAAGTTTTTTCTAGAATTTTTTAGATTCTTCTAAATTTTTTAAATATTTTTGTAGCTAATTTTTAACTTTTCAAACTCCAAAATTTTCTTGTTTTATCTAGAAAATTTCTGAGATTATTCTCAAAATTTCAGAATTTTTGGTAGAAAAAACTCTGAGTTGTGTCTTATTTCAAGTGCACTAAAATATTTGCACTAGAAACCAAAGATACTTGGTTTTGTGAGTTTTGCAGCGTTTCCATCTGTTTTTGATCAGAAACGGAAACAGGAAGCAGAAAATCTTTGCTTTAGGAGGAAATGTGGCACGTCCAGCAGTCGGTCCAGGTTTCGCTCTGGATGGAAATCAAGCAGGCTGAGTCGGACCTGGAGGATGTGACCCGACTCGACCTCATGGCCGTCCTCACCTCCTGCCATGCTGGACGGCAGATGGCCCGTTTCCACAACAACGTGCAGCGCTGCAGTGAAATGCCGAACCTCCTTATCTGAACGGACGCGGTGGCCAGAGGCGATCTGTTTTTAGGTTAACGCAGCGAGGAGAAAACACTCCTGAATACAAACACCTGCTTTAAATAGGTCCTCCACAAACCTTAAAACCAAAATGGCTGCTCTGTTGCAGAACTGGTTGACATCCAGTAAATAACACCTGGAATGAAAAGCTCTGGTCAGTTTCCTGATCCAGCATCAATGCTCCATCTCTCCCGTCCGTCTGTGTTTTTTTTTTGTTTTTTGTTTTTTGCATTTTTCTCATCTTCCTTCTGGCTTCCTGGCGATGATTTCTGCTTCTTTACTAATGTTTTAATTATTACATGTGACTTTTATGTTAAGTTCATCGACCTGTCTGCTCATAAAACCTGATGCAGCTTTCAAAATGTTAAAACAGAATTAAAATCTGGTTTTGACTGATTTATCTATGACTTTCATAAATTATCTGCAATTTGCTGTGCAGTTCTTTATCCATCTTGATTGAAAGATAAAATTTGGAAAAGTTATTGCCAGTTGAAACCAGAAAAAGGTTTTAATTTAACGCTACAGCTCGCAAAACCTTTTGTGAATGCTAGGGCTAGTTAGCATAGCCACTGATGGTGATAAACGGTTTTCCAGAAACTCGTTTCTGTATGTTTTACAGCGCGTACATGAGGCTGATTGACAGCGCTCGGACCCGCCTCCGGCCTCTGATTGGTTGTTCTTGGTCGGAGCGATTAATTTCTTAATGATCAATGTTTTCACAGATCATTTGTCTCATATTGTAACAACATATTTACAGATTTAACAAATAAAGATTAATAAACTTTAAATTTAACACTGGAACTGGAGGACATAAAATAAATAAACAAAACAACAGAAACAATAAATAAAATTAATTCTGAAGTCTATTTGAGACCAACGACGCAGACTGAAGATCGGTTTTTGGTAGAAAGAGAGAAAAGAGAAAAACAATGAGTCATGCAAGTGGAAATTATTGAGCTTGTTTTAATTTATCATGTGATTAATTGTTTTTTTGTGGAAAGCCAAAGTGTGAAGTCAAGTTAATACAGGAATGAATAACGGGTGGATGGAAACGGTCTGTACTTTTTGTTGCACATGGGTCTGGATTGTTCCTCCGGATATAAACGGGGAGTCGTTCGGTGACAGCTGGAGGTTTCCCTCGTCTCGGTGCAGAGGCCGATTAGCGCCAGCGAAGCTGCAGCTCAGCTTTGATGTCCTTTTTAACTCGGACCGCTCTAATCAAAGCGCCGGACGGGGAACCGGGGCACAGCGGCTGCTTTCTCTCAGGCGCATCCCTGGAAATGCGGTTTACGGAGCGATTCGCTTGTCTTTTTCCGTTTTCCCCAGCCTCGTCTTTGAGCTGCTTGTGTTTTGGACGAGGAACAGTTGGACGCGTCTTCCCAACCTGGGCAGCAAACCAAACATGAAACCCAACAAAAAGGCAGCGCTGCCTACATGCAGATTATATTTAGTGTCTGTGCACAACCTCCTGTACTTCACTCATATGTACATGTGCTTTTATCTCCTAACCATATTCCCACAACAGATTTCTACAATTGTTTTGTGTTATTTTCCTTTTAAATTATTTTTTAACCAGCTGAGACTTGAGTGTACATCATGTTGCGGTTGTCTAGTTTCTGGAAGGAAACGAGACTAAAACGGCTAAAACAAACTAAATAATGTGTTTTAATGTGTTACAATTTCCACACCATTATCTGCTGTTTAGAAAATTACATATTCAGAAATAAACAGCAATAATTTGGCTTATTTCACCTTTTTCAAAGTCATATTTTAACAGTGTTATTCATTCATTTATAAATGTCACAGTTTCAAACTAAAGCAGGCTAAATAGCTTAATATTTAGTTTCAAACTATATATTTAGTTAGCAAGATAAATATTTAGCTTGGGAACTAAATATTTTTTTCCAAATTATATATTTTGGTAATAAGCCAAAACTTTGCTTAGCAACTAGATATGTGGCTCCAAATTAATATTTAGCAACAAACGAAATAGTTAGTAGTATAAATGTTTAATTCAAAAACTAAATATTTAACTCCCACTACGGCTGAACGGGGACCAAAAACTGGCATTTTTGGCCTGATTATTTACACAATATGCGAAAAGACACGACGTATAAAAATCTAAAAAGTTAATGTGAAATAAAATAATTAGTTGAAGCAGAATCAGGCGGTTCAGCATCGTTGTTGCTGAAGTTTTGTAAAGTCTTCTCTGCCCTCCAGGCCGATCTGTCCGTTTCACCTTGCATCAGGAGTTTCTGGATGGAAACTTTCTGCAGATGAAACCAGAGAGAGTCGGGCAGGAAGGTCTCTGTGTGGGTTTGGATTCACTGACCTTCGCTGGAGTCGATACCGACAAAACAAAAAACCAGAGAGCTTTTCTTCAAGGAGCAGCAAACCGAGAGCGCTAAAAAAAGACGAGCGTTTGAGTCAGAATCTGTCCTGATTCACCTTCAGCATGTTTGAGCTTTCTGTTCTGTTTTTATAAATTAAAGTTTAAATAATAAGACACAGTTCTTTATTAGAGATCTGGAATGAGCCATTACATTCATAAAATTTAAAACTCCTAAAAACAAGAATTAACTTTTACTCCAGTATTTATGTTTTCTAGGAATAAATAGAGAAAATGTTTTATTTTTTACTTTTTAAACAAACAACTTTTAATTTGAGTATTTTATCCATTTATCTCACACTGACTTCATCCAGACACATTAGCATTTGTAAATATTAAAATTTGTGTTTTATTTCTACCATTAAGACACATTTTATTTTGGTAGTTAACAAACCTACTGCATCCTGTTCGTTCTTTGTGTTAAAGCTGATTGACTCAAAAGATGTAAATCCATGATTTTAAACCTGTGTAAAGCTGGAGAAAATACCACCGAGTGTAGATGGGAAAGTATCTAAGAACTTTTGAAAGTTTTTGGCAAATTCCAGAAAGTAATCCGTAATCTCCAGGTACTTTCCTTGATTTTTCTGGGAAAGATTATGATGGTAAGTTCTGGAAACCAACATCTAAGTTCTAGGAAAGTACTTGGTAAGTTCCATTAAACTTGCATGAAAGTACATAGAAAGTTTTGGAAAGTAACCTGTTGGCGTTAAGAAAGTACAGAGTGCATTCTGGGAAATGTTCCAAGAAAGTTCCTTGTAAGTTCTGGTAAAGTACCTCAAAGTTTCCAGCAAAATAACGCAGACTGGATTTAAATGTTTCTGTAAATGTAGAATAAAAAGAGGAAAGTAAATATGGACAGAAAGGAATAAAAAGGAAAGTTGTGTTGCTAGAAAAATGAAAAGCCTTTGAATAGGACATTCAGAAAGCCTCTGCTGTCCTGCTTGTTTCCGTATCTTTGGTCTCCCTGTTTGAAGGTTAATGTTGATCTTCTGATTCTGAGCTTACAGAGATTCGCTCCCACAGCTTTTCTCCGTAATAAGTCACAGATGTGGAGATGAACCAGTTTCTCTGAATGCGCTGCTGCGATATGAGCAGGAAAACTGAGAATAATTCGTCTTCTGCTGGGATTGTTTCTGTTTCGACGGGGCGGTGGGAGTTCAGAGGCCTGCAGGGGGAATAAATCACACAGACACCTGTGAATGGGGAGCCATTATCCTGATAAACACAGGAGGAGGCGAGTGTTTCCAGCCTGGGGGTCCAACAGGGACGGATCTGACGGATCTGAGCATGCTCAGACGAGGCGACATTAACCACCTGCAGAGCTGATGGATTGTTAAATTTAGTCTGATTTTCTGTCTGAGGAACCCCCTCCATTCCTCACAGTGGAAGTGAAATTAATGTAATTGGAACTTTTTTCTCCATAGTTTTTATATTTTCTCATTAACTGGTAATTATTTTCAGCTTCTCGTGTGATTTTGTTATTTGTTGTCAGTTATCTCAGGTTTTTCTGTGATTAATTCATTCAAACCTTCAGAGCCCTGAACATCAGTCAGTGATGCAGAGCAGCTGGATGTTTGGGGCCAACACGGCCGCCCGCAGGGGTCAGACTGTCCAAACATCTGGACAGGAAGTGGCAGCTGGAGGAACGACTGTCTGGTTATTGATGGTTTAATGGAGTCATTATTGATCAGATTATTGGTTCAGAATGGAAAGATTTAATTTATATAAAGATAAAAAGATGGATGGATGGATGGATGGATGGTAAACAGATGGATGGTTGCTAGGTAACGGTCACAGCCTGCTGATTTGTAATCTCACATTCTGGAGGTTTTTGAAATGGCTCTTTTTCCAGACACTAAAAAACCATGAACTGCCAAAAACGGCTCTGCTGTTTTTTTGTTGTTGTTGTTGTTGTTGTTGTTGTTTTTGAGACGGTAGGTCCCTCCATGTTCCTTCAGGTTCCTCCAGGTCCGCCTCGCTTCCAGGCGATCTGCTGCTGCATTTCAGCAAACAGGTCCGGTTCCTTTCAGCACTGCTGACTATCGCAGCGTTCAGGCGGCCCGGATTTATGAGCCTCGGCAGACTTTCTTTCTTATCGGCTCCAGCAGAGATGCTCTGCTGCAACGTTGACATCTGCTGGCTGCTGCACCGAAACACAGGAGGTGGATGGCAGGTTTCTACTCAGCCCTTCAAACTGATAAAACCTAAACATGTGAGAGAATATTACGTTGTTATTGTTTTTAAATAAATGTTTCTACTGACTGGGTTAGGGCAACATCTAACCTGTTAGTAATTGATTAATCTGTTTATTATTCTGAAGATTAATCAGTTAAAAACTTTTACAGATTTTTCATTTACCTTAAACTTTTATATAAAATATTAGAAATACATTAAAATGTGCAAATAAGCAATTTAATTTTGTTTTTCAAATTAGAGAAACTTTTTATTGCCTAAAATACAAAATTTAATTTAATAGAGGGTGAAGCTAAATCTGTGACCTGAGGAGTTTTCATTAAAAAATATTTACAGACAAGGATGTTTTTTGTCTCTGAATATGATGACTTTGTCACCAAAGGAACTTTGAGTCTGTATACTCCAGTTAACGAGTAACCAATTACTAAATTAGTTGACAATTATTTGAGTAATCAATTAATCACAATTAATCTGATTAATCATGATTAATGATTTATTATGATTTAATTCTGTAATTACTGTATTTGTTCTGTGTTTACTTCCTGTTTTGGTGCTTTTGCATTGATTTTTTTTACCAAACCTGGTATCTCTTCTCTCTCTCATCTGCTCATCATGTCTTCACTAAAGTGTTTTAAAAATAAAAAAAACAATTTTTTTGGTAATAAGTTGATGGGTTTTTTGGTGTCTGGAAAACAAGCCAATTCAAAAATCATCTGATTATAAAATCACATTTGACCAGGTACTGCTCCATTACCTAGCAACCTCAGCGGATCTCCAGCACATTTGGTCAGCTGTGTTTACCGCTGTACAATGGCTCCTGGAAAAGGCAAGGGTTTTGTTTTTGGCTTACCAACCAGAAATCACTTACTTCATTCTTGCTGGTTGTGCAGGAGGCTCCACTTCTGCTTTTCAAAGATGTACGGTTGTTTAATTGTAAATCATTTTGCAGTCATTTTCATGTGAGTGTAAAAAAAAAAAAAAAAAAAAAATGCAATAAATCTTTTCTGTGCAGCCCAGAAATGCATCCTAACCTGTTCAAGGTCACTTTTAGTAAAACATAAAAGCTGAAACTGAAAATGTTTCCTGTAGTGTCTCATCATTTTTCCCACATCCTCCCAGCCTCCCCTCTTCTCCGCTTCTTTGTTTCTATTTGTGGAAGCTGCTGGAAACTCGTCTTAATGAACAGGATTCCCAGTCTTCACCGTTTCTGGTACATGTAGCCGCGTGTTTTCACTCCTCCAGCTGGATGTAATCAGCACTTCTGGGAAGAGTCCCACTTGTGTTTCCTTTCATTGTAAAGCGTAAGCTTCCTGTTTAAAATAACCACATTTAACAACAACCATACCGCCCAAAAATTCAACACATTTTAAAAGTAACATTTAAGTCCTTCTCCTTCCATGGTTTAGCAGGTAAATCTGTTTTTCCAGCCGGTATTTTTAGCATGGGGACTATTTGTAGTCAAACAGTGAGTGGAGGTGTCGAGGATCTTCTGCCTGCAGCTAAGCTCGTCATTATTCTCCTCCATATTTAGGTCATGTCGTCCCTCTGTGGCGGCTTCATTTGCATAATCAGAGAATACTGTATCAGAAGACTTTTTTATTTTTTAGTTTTGGCTCCATCATGGGTGCATTCAGTAGAGAAAACTGAAAAATGAGCCAAAGCATGATGAATTCATCTGTATTTTGCTCTGTAAAACATTATTTTGGTTGTTTTTTTTAGTGAAAATTTGCTGAACAGATATTTTATTTTTTCAAAGCATTTTAAAGCTCAAACTTCACTTTTAATAAACCAGACAATAGAGTATTTAAACAAACTGCACATTTTTGTTAAAAGTGGATCATTTTTGCACAACTCTAATATGAATTTTATCTTCAATAAATCAAATAAATCTGTTGATGCAGAAGATAAGAAACCTGCAAATGACCCGATTTTATGATTTTACTGACATCAGTGAAAATGAATCTGACAAAAATATAAACAGAAATTCAGCTTCCAAAATATAATTTCCCAAATATTTGCTTATTTGCTGCCAGAAAATAATCTACGGAAGCCATTA
The DNA here is from genome assembly GCF_001443285.1 of Poecilia latipinna. Classification (NCBI taxonomy): domain Eukaryota; kingdom Metazoa; phylum Chordata; class Actinopteri; order Cyprinodontiformes; family Poeciliidae; genus Poecilia; species Poecilia latipinna. Next base: position 262,928 of record NW_015112804.1, on the reverse strand, counting down.
TGGGTCATTTTTTACATCATTAAGACCAATTTTCTATTTCAGAAAAGGTCACTGGCAAGTTTTTGGTCCATAATTTAAAATCTGAGAAAATTCCAGTGAAAATGTAGAACAACTTCAACATATTTTTACTCAAAATAAAAAAGTAACTGTCCAAGAAATAACTCAAGTTAGAGTAAAAAAAGTTAAAATTTAAAGTTAGGTCCAAATTGTGATGTTTTAACTACTTAAGATGAACAAGAAAATGCAATAAATAGCATAATTACAAAAAGAACTACTCAGTCTGAGTGGTGGTTATATTTTCCTGGCTTCATGTCTCGATTTTTGTGTCGTTTCTGTGTTGTTGCTGTTGGATTAGGTCAAAAGATGAAAACCTCTTTATCTGAATTTCCCCCACAGCCTCAGATGGATTTGCATATTAAATGTGTTTGTGAGTAAATCCTGCACTTCAGGAGTTTCTCTGTTTCTTTCCTTCTTATTTAGGTCCTTATGATGAGAATTCTCAAAAAAAAGAAAATTAAAATAACATGTTCATTATTATCTTTATCTGACAAACAATAATCAGTAACAAAAAAAATAAATGATTTGAAAATGTTCTAACTAAAAATGTTGGAGGTGTTAAATTTTATTTTACTGATGTTGTAAATGAGCCATTAAAGTCACTTTTGTTGGATTTTTTCCTGCTTCAAAAGGTAAATTGATCGCTGGACATAGTTTGCAGTACCAAACTATGTCCAGCAGATGTCAGGCTTTTACCATTTTATCAATAATCTGATATTTCCTGTTTTGTCCTGATAAAAATCAATAGATAAATATTTAGATGCAACAGTTTCCTGCTCACATCTAAACTTATTAATACCACATTATAGGTTGAGTCAAACAAGACTCAAATATGTAATTGTCTTTCTTATTATGTATAGTTTTCATTATTTTTTAAAAAATATTTCAGTTTTATTTTTCCTCATTTCTTTCATTATTTCATATTTATTGGAATGATTTTTATTTTTTTTGAAGTTTATTTTATATAAACATTTCCATTTGCTAATCTTTTTTGAATAGTTTTTCCTGTTTGTTTAAGAAAGTTATTAAACATTCTGTTTCATTGCATTATTTTGCTTGTCCAGTACTTTATTGTATTTTTAAAAATGTTTTTTACTTTATTTTCCTTATATTTTTTATCATTATTTTTGCCTTGTTTTCCCACAACTTTATAATTTTTTTTATTTGTCATTTTTAAATCATTTGTCACTGTCACATTAAATGTTTTATGTATGTTTTTTTTTCCAAATTGATTTTCATTTTATTTTCTATTGTAATTTTTTTTAATGTTGCTGTTTTTTTAAACTATTATATTTTGCGGCCGGTTGTAATATATCTTTTTAAAAAATTATTTTGCTTATTTTTTATGGTTTTCTTGCCAATTTGTATTTATATATTGGTGATTCTATTTTATTTTATTTTAAAAATATATTCAATAAAATTACTTCTAATTTATCGTAGAAATAACTTGTTGGATTCTTATTAAATAATTTAGTTAATTTTTTTATTATTTTTATTTATTTATTTATTTTATTATATATTTTTTACCTTTCTAGGAGGTACGATCTGAGCATGCGCAGACCGTTCCGGTTAGTTTGGAGGAAGTTTTGGATCGACTGCATCCTGCTGAAGTTTCTCCGCCTTGGTTTCGTCTCTGGATTGAAGTTGGATTTAAACTTTCTCGCAGGTACAGTGGAGGCGTCACCTCACGTCTCGGTGTTGTTATTACTGGAAAATGAACTTTTATTTCTGCTGTAAAACCCGCTCTAACGCGTTAACGAAGCAGCCCAGGTGTTGCTCCCCCGCTCATTACTCCGTGTTTCACCTGTTGGCAAACAGCGAGGTGCTTTCTGGGTTTTTTCAGCGGACATTTTGAGTTTTAGTGCCTTTTTTCATCCTTGCGCTCTTTGTCCGACATTTACAGGAGTTAAAATTCAACCGAGTTTATTTTTTCTTTCTCTTTTGGCCCGTAAGGAATGACTAGCCCGTCAGACCTGGAGCAGCTGGCAGAAATAGGTGAGTTTACACTTTACGCAAAGCTTTCCCACGAAAATAAACTGTAAAATTAAAAATATTTATCCCACAATTATGTGTTGATGATTGGAGAACAGCTGACATTTCTCCGTAAAATGTAAACATAAGTTCATTAATATTAAATGGACAAATAAAAGGTTATTAATTCTTAAAACAATAAATTATTCCAAGTGAAAATAGTCTTTTATAGTTGAATTGGCATAGTGGTGCCTGTATAATGTGGCAGTTGTAAAGTGAATCAATGTACCGTTTTTTTATTTCTTTTAAAACATTTAAATATCTGAGAATGTTTCTAGTTTGGTTAAAATAAGTTTCATCTGGAGGAAAGGCTGGATAACTTACTGATTAAACTTAATCTTTAAATTAAACTGTTTACATCTGCTGGTACTGAAAGTGTGAAATATTTACAGTTATTGTCGTCCCTGAAGCCTTAAAAAGTTATAATTTAACAAAAGAGGTGTTGAACTCTGAGGTCAGTTTTAGAAATGTAAAACATAGTAGTGGCTGCGTCATGATCAGGGGAAGAGATTAGATGTTTTATACCAAGAGGACTTTGGACGCGTCTTGTTTCAATGAAATGATGAAAAATATTCCTGATTTTGGAAAAAGTAGAAAAACTAGTAACTTTTATGAAAATGTTGAATATTAAACATACAAAATGTTCGGAAGAAGAGACTCTGAGTCACGCTGCTTCATGAATAGAAACTTTCTGTCCCTCCGGAACAACGCTGACCTCATTTCCCAACACTTTGTGTTTTTATCTCTAAAGAAAAGATATCAGAGAATGTTCAAATCTCTCAGAGATGGACTTACGGTTGAAACCAAAATTTTATAAACGCCAAATAAAAAGATGCACAACTCTTTTTTTTTAAAATCTGATTTATATGACAGTATATCAGGCTAAGAAAAAATATTAAACTGAGAAAAAAAGTCTTAATATTAACAAATAAAGTTATACAACAAGTATAATCCAAAAATAAGATGAGAAAAAAATTATAATAATGTGGGAATAAACTTGTATTATAAGAATACAGTTGTAGTTTATCTTGATATTATGACTTTATTGTTGCAATTAAGAAAGAAAGATGAGATCAGATCTAACTTAAAACTGAGGAGAAATAAAGGCTTTTCATTCTTATTTAGCTTGTAAAACATCAGACCTACTGAGTATAAATCTTATTGGTGGAGATAAATCGCCAATAATATAAATAGTATAATATAAATCACTTCTGAATTCATCGCAGAGGATATTTTCTTACGTCTGCAGACCCAGTTCAGGTTTCGGGTTTTTCTGCAGACATTTTACGGCTCCATCTTTGTTTTTTCCAGCGAACTGAAATCATTTCCTCTCTGTTATCAGAGCCGAATGTTTACAGCAAACTTCCCTCAGAGCTGCAGACAAACGGCTGAAACTACACAGAGTTTCCTGATGCCTCCCTGCGGTTTCTGGGAAACGATAAGGGAGTTTACGGAGCAGTTGCTGGTTTCCTCCCAGTTTAATCTGCTGCATCACACGATTTGATACAGGAATCCAAATTTAGCTCCTTCACATATCAACTGTTAAATTAAATCAAAAAAGACTCAGCTGGAAGGGAAATTAAATGAATTCCAGTAGCAGTCAGTCTTCCAGTTAATCTGGAGAGGCCTCTGACTGAAGACTGTTGCTGTATTGGGTAGTAACTAGTTACATTTACGCAGTTATATTTACTTGAGTTACTTTTACTTCAGTAATATTATTATGAAGTTCTGATTAGGAAAAACTTTAGTTTGCCTGATTTTGTTGTTTTTGTTACTTGTATGAATTATTATCATTTTGGTTCTTTTTCAAAAGTTCCACTTGATTTATATTGTGTTTCCTCTTGTGATGTAATTTTTAAATATTAAATGATTGATAATTTGATCAGTTACTCAATACTTGAGTAAACTTTTTACTCTTGAGTAATTTCTTGGACAGCTAGTTTTTACTTTTACTTTAATAAAAGTTTGTTAAAGTAGTTCTGCTCTTATTTACAAGGAGCAGAGATGGTGTCCTTATCTTATAATAAGCTCATGTATTATTTGAGCTTTTGAGATGCTAACCAGCTTTTTATGTTTTTTTAACGCATCATAATTATCAAAAAGGAGCATAAATCCTTCCAGCCGCTCTGAGGGAGTTTTGGTCCGAACATGCAGCGCCTCAGGGAAAAACTTGGGAAAATAAAAAATTAGAAATAACCGATCTGCTCCAACATGCTGCCATCATCCTCAATAGAAACTGTTTCACCTCCTGGCAGAGCTGCAGAAAGAGGAAGAGGAGGATGAGGAAGAGCAGAGGGCGGTTCCTGACGGCCCCAGCAGAACCGATCCGTCCCATCCGTACTACGATGTGGCTCGACACGGAATCATCCAGGTGTCAGGTCCGTTTTTTATGTATTAAACATCCAGAGAACTGAAACTGAACGTTAATTTACTACAGCAATAAAGCCAAACATTCATTACTCACAAATTATTGTAATTAAAACGTTTATTTTTGTTTGTTTTGCTTTTATTCAAAAATGTTCTGTTCTGCTGACTTCAAGGTATGCTCATAGAAAGTTGAGTGGAAGGGGAAAAAATGTGGTTAAAAAACTTAATTAAACTTTTTTGAGAGAAAAAAAGTCAAATATTTATGTGAGTTTACCAGAAAACAGGAAGATGAGGAAAACAGTCAGTTTGTGGTTTTCAAAGCTAATCTGTTTTTTATTTGTTTTTTAAGGAAAAAATAATTCAGAAAAAAACAAATGAGTCACATTTGCTTAGAATATTTCCTCACAAAACCAGCTCTAAATTTTAAATCTCCTAAATCTGCTTTGATTCATCAAAGAGTTGTTTTTGCACTTCTAATAGGATCAACAAGTGTGGATTTTGGACAAAAAAATGGCAAAAAATCCCATTTAATATCAAAGTAAAAACTGATTTCAACAAAATCTTAATTAAATAAAATATTTAACATTCTATTTTACTAACTTTTATTTTGGAAGATCCACTCTAGACATTTTCTTTTCTTTTATTATTATTGCAGAAAGCAGTTTTTCCTTTGAGATTAAAGTTTTTTTGGTCAAAAAGAAAAGCAAAAAAAGAAGAGTAAACATCCAAAGGGTAAACTGGTCTTATGCTGGTTTCTGAATGATGGTAAACTGGGAGGATTTAGATGTCTGGCCATCATAAAACCAGCATGTTGTTCTGGTTCTGACTCTGACTTGGTTCTGCAGGAGACGATAACTACGGCAGGAAGCTGATCGTCTTCAGCAGCTGCTGCCTGCCGCCGTCTCACCAGCTCAACCACCGCCGCCTCCTCGAGTATGTCAGGAATCCCAGCTGCAGCGACTCGGCCAGGCGTTTGCGCTTCTCACCCTTTTCTGCCACTGCAGGTACCTGAAGTTCACGCTGGACCAGTACGTGGAGATGGACTACATACTGGTTTACTTCCACTACGGCCTCAGGAGCAGCAACAAACCATCGCTTGGGTGGCTGCGTGAAGCCTACGGCGAGTTTGACCGGAAGTAGGTCCTCCTACTAATGACAACTTCATCTCCTAAAATGTCCAGAAAGTAAATAAATACAAATCAATGATCTATAAAAACCTTAGAAACCCAATCTGCCTCAGGTTTCAAAATGGCTGACAGGACATATTTTAATGGAGAATATGACATTTTGCATATTTTTATGCTTCCATTTGGATCTTAATGTTAACCTTAACCAAGCACTTAAGGAAAAAAAAACCCAAAACATCTGTCTTTTGGAAAGAAGTTAAAGAAAATGAGCCTCCGGAATGTAACATTACATTCCAGTGCATTCCACCGTTACCTAGCAACCTCAGTGGAATTCCCCCCATTACTTAGCAACCCAGGCAGAGCTCCAGCACTATCAACAGCTGGTTTTACTGCTGTATGTGATGTACAATGGCTGCTGGAAAACCTAAATGTTTTGTTGTCGACTTACCATCCAGAAAACATTTGCTGCATTCTTGTTGGTTGTGCAGGAGGCTCCACGTTTGCTTTTCAAAGATATACGGTTGTGTAATGGCGCATCTGTTTGCAGCATGTGAGTGTAAACGATGAGTTTTGGGGGCATGGCCAGCAGCAGCTTATTTGGATTGAAAGTGACAAAGGCCCTAAAGCAGCTAAAATCTCATTTTTTAGGAGTTACTTTTTGCAAAAAATGTAATGAACATGATTTGCATAGACCACAGACCTATTCTAACTTGTTCAAGGAAACATGATAGGCCACCTTTAAAGCATCAGTGTGGAGGAAGTCAAGTCAATAGATGCGGAGGAAACAAAGTAGTTGAATTTTCTGCTTTCACCTGCAGATACAAGAAGAACCTGAAGACGCTCTACGTTGTCCATCCAACTAACTTCATCCGGATCGCTTGGAACATCTTCAAACCTCTGATCAGGTAAAACCTGCAGTTTCTGTTCAGCCGCCATCGAAGAGAAGTGTTTTCCCACCTGGTAGTCCGGTAGACTGTTCGATTGGGAACCAAAGTTGCAGCATTTGTTACATTTTCAGCTGCTGTGGTTCTTTTTCCTGGACAATTTTCAAACGAATGGGACTTTCTAGACAAACAAACTGGAGTTTGATTAAAGCAGACTAAACAGCTGGTGTGAATCATCCCTAAAAATAAAAATCCTCCATTTGCATCATCAGATCTCTCCTGTTTCTCTCTCAGTCACAAGTTTGGGAAGAAGCTGAAGTATGTGAACTACCTGGCAGAGCTGCGGGAACACCTGAACTACGACCAGCTCTTCATCCCTGCAGACGTCCTGAGGCAAGTTTCCTCCTCTGATCCAGGCTTCCTCTCCGTTTTCATCTTCCTCATCATGTTTCCGTTTCATCGCAGGCATGACGAGAAGCTGCGGGCGGCTCAGAAGGGCGGACCGCCCCCGCCTGTGAAGACACCGCCTCCCCGGCCACCGCTGCCCACGCAGCAGTTTGGGGTCAGCCTGCAGTAGTGAGTGGCTCATTAAGGTTGAGCTCATTAACCAATCAGCTCGTTAAAGCTGAACTCGTTAGTAACTCTGCTTCTGCAGCATCAGGGAGAAGAACCGCGAGGCGATCATCCCACCTGTCATTGCTCAGACTGTGGCCTACCTGAAGGAGAAAGGTGAGCCTCACCTGATCATATGACTTCCACCTGGATTTCCACCTGCCATCACTAAACGCTTAAGTTTTAGTGCAGCAGATAATTAAATATGCCAGAAAAATCTTTCACAGCAACCTACCTATTTGGGAAAATAACCTTTAGCCACTGAAAAATTCAAGATGGCGGCCAATATTCAAGGTTCTTGTCAAGGAAAATCTATTTTTGCACTACAACTACCAGAAGAATATTTTTGGTGTAAAATCATGCATAAGTAAACCCATAGAAATTATATTTTCTGAGAATTTTTTAAATCTCTTTTCAAGATGGCTACCATGGTTGTCATGGTGAATTAATTTTTGCACTAATTAGATGAATGTGTTTGTCAAATCATATTTTAAACCATAGAAATCATAGATATTCTCAGGGTATTGTTTTCTTTTTCTGGTGAGCATTTTCCAAAATGGCCACCTTGATTGTAATGGAGAATATATGTTTGCACTAAAAAAGGCGGTTGTTATTAGCAACAGCTAACCAAAATGTTGGGTTCAGTATCCAATAATTTGCTAAATAAGAACTGCTAAAAAATTAGCAGAAGCTAACACCACACTGTGAAACACAAAAAAACTAAACTGCTAAACATTAAAAAATGACTGGAAGCTAACGGTAAGCCTCTACACACATTAAAAATGAAGCTAACGCTAACCGCTAAGACAACTGGCTCCCAGTCCGAGACATCTTCATCTGATTCCAGTTGATAGCTGGTGACTTGCAAACAGCAAAGTCCTCAGTTTCTATTTTTTCCACATATTTTCACTTTAAAGTTTAAATAAAATGTTGAAAACATGTGATGTGACAAAGTTCATACAAGTTATGAAAATTGGTAACTTTTTATTATAATTGATTTAAAAAGGTCAAAACAGCTGCCATTTTGAAAAATGGTCATCATTGTGAAATATAAGTGAAATTAGCATAAAAAAAATTTAATTTTTATGTTTTCAAATTTGAGGGATTTCTGCAGTAACATGCTGCACTGTTTCAGGTCTGAGGACGGAGGGGATCTTCAGGCGTTCGGTTCGGGTTCAGACCATCAAGGAAGTCCAGAAACTCTACAACCAGGGTGAGCGGGGTCTCCTCCCCCAACCTGCAGGGGCCCTGCTCAGGCTGAACCTGCAGGAAGTCGCAGGGAAAATACCAGGAGTCGCTTTAATGAGACTTTCTGGAACTTTTCAAACATTCACATGTGTCTTTCTTTGAATCTCCTGGTTACGTTTCACAATTTTCTGATCAATCTTTTCTGTCAATGTTGCTTTCTTGGATTCTTTCCTGAAATCTTTTTACTCTGTGTTACTTAGAATTTGCAGATTACTTTGTTACAAGTTCCTTCTTGGTTTCGTAAATTTATTTTTTTTATTCTGATGTTCCTTTTTTGGATGCTTTTGTAAAACTTAGAGGGTGGTACTTTATTTTAATTAATTGGATACTTTGTTGAAACATTTAGATACAGGGTCGTTTACTGAACATTAGAGACTAATTTATTGAAGACCTGCAGTAAAGTTGGGCGATAAATTGAATTTTTGAAAAATTAGGATTTTCAGTAACTACTTGTTTGATAAATATGTTTTGTAGCTTTTTCCTGATTTTAATTAAGATCAACTTAAAATAAAATCAGATTTTTTTTCTAAATTACAAAATTAAAATGTTTATCCTTCAATCAGCCTTTTAACATTTTTCTTCTTTTACTTGCCTTTCTTCAGGTAAGCCAGTGAACTTCGACCTCTACCACGATGTCCACGTTGCCGCGGTGATCCTGAAGACATTCCTCAGAGAGCTTCCCGAGCCGCTGCTCACCTTCCGGGTCTACAGCCAGGTTCTGGAGCTCCTGGGTGAGTTCTGGACACTCCGGTTCTGGTCGGTTAAGTTCTGGATGGTCTGGTTCCGGACAGTCCGGTTTCACCATCTCTTCCTGGACCTTCCAGGTGTGGAGAGCAGCCTTCGCGCCACCAGGTGCAAGCAGATTGTAGAAAGTCTTCCTGAACACAACTTCATCGTGCTGAAGTTCCTGCTCTGCTTCCTGAACATGGTGAGTCCGAATCGTCTCGGTTCTGGTTCCCTGGTTTAAGGTCCAACAACAATCAGCATTTATTCCACCTGATTTCCAGAAGGAGTTTCATCTTCAAACACTGAACAAAATGGATGGAAAGTATTTTTGATGCAGGAACAGAAATAATTCTTTAAAAAATTAAAACCAGAGTCAAAGTTCAAGTTTGGGCATAAAAGAAGTTTTACAATTTTTTATCTTAAGTAATAAAAATGGACAGTACAGTTAAATTTATTATTTTTAATTATTTTATTTTATTTGGCCTTTTATTACAAGTTTATTAAAGCCTTTATTTTTTTCTTTAAATTTTGTATTTATATATAATATTTGTAAAAAAAACAAGTTCTAATTTATCTTTCTGTATTTAAATGTTTATTTTTATCAAATTCCTCTAAATTCTCATACCATCCATTTAGTTTATCCTTTGTAGGATTATAGATTTTATTTGTAATTTTTTCTTACTAATTAAACTTTGGTAGGTTAAAGTTGGGTTTTTTTGCTCATTGTTCTCAGAAATTAGTTAACAGATTTAAAAGTCATAAAATTCAGGATGTTTTATAGAATCTGATCACATTTCAAAAGGAATTTGTTTAAAAACGTTATTTCCATTCTAAAAACATGTTTTAGGGAATAAATTAATGTTTTTTGGTGTCTGGAAAACAAGCTGTTTTAAAAACCTTCCAAATATGAAGTCACATTTGACAAGGACTGTGCCATTACTTAGCAACCCCAGTGGAGTTCCGCCCGTTACCTAGCAACCCAAGTTGAGATCTAGGTCATTTGGTCAGCTGGTTTTAAAGCTGTATTTTGTTGTACAATGGCTGCTGGAAGAGGCGAGTGTTTTCTTCTTGACTTGCAATCCAGAAACGACTTACTGCATTCTTGTTGGTTGTGCAGGAGGCTCCACTTATGCTTTTCAGAAATGTGTAACTGCACATCGATGTTGTTTCGGTTTTGCTCCAGGTGTCCCAGGAGAGCCTCAGCAACAAGATGAGCGCCTCCAACCTGGCGTGCGTCTTCGGGGTCAACCTGGTCTGGCCTCGTCACGGCTCCATCTCGCTCAGCGCGCTGACGCCCATCAACATTTTCACAGAGATCCTCGTCGAACACTTTGCGGCCGTGTTCGGCTCCCGCTGCCCACCTGCTCAGGTAACCCCGTGACCCCACAGCAGAGGGAGCCTGAAAGGTCAAGCTGAAGATCTGTTACACTACCAGCACACTAAAAAAACTAGTAGTAATAATAATGCAAATGCAATATGATTTTTTGTTTTATCTTTTGTATAGGATATATTTAACGTGTGAATAAAACCCAAAGTTGTCAAGTAATGCCTGGATTAAAACCGTTTACTGTAAAAAATAAGAAATGAAATGTTTTTGTAAGTGGAATTTATCTTTGATTTTAATAAATTGTGACTTAATGAAGGAAAGAAAATCAGTAAAAATCCTTGTTTAAATTTAATTATATTTAACCCTTTAACAACCAAGTATCAAACAAGCCGGATTAATTTTATTTTAATTTTAAATTGCCAGATATAACAGTGGAACAACAGTTTTTTTAAAGTGAAATATTAAAAAATATGTGAATTTTTAAGACGTAAAGAAGTTTAAAATGGTTTGATAGAAATAGAAAAAAAAATGTTTTGTACATTAACTTTACAATTGTCATTTAATTTAAAATTTGTTTAAAATGTTAAATTTTTTATTAGATCTTTTCATAATTGCTGCAGAATATTTTTCCATCTAATTTTAAATTTTCTAAAAAAAACATTTTCCTTAATGAATTTATTTCTAGTTAACTAAAAATTTTAAATATTTTCTCAAAAAAAAAAACCTTAAGAAATCATTATATTTACTTTTTATTTCATGTAGCATTTGCTGCCAAAATGTATTTACATATTTTATATTTTTCCCTCTAATTCTATACATTATTTTACTTTTTGTTCATACCTATTCTGTTAAACATTTTAGTGAATTTTACCTCAAATGTTCCAGAATCGTTTTCATAAAACACACAAAGCTCTGGGCGTTTTGTTCTTGACTTTGTTTATTAATGATTCCATGTTTTTGTAAGAACTTGGTACAAAAGGTGAGACTACTCTTTAACCATCAATCCTCCGTCCATCAGCGTTTGAATGCATCAGAAAGAAGGAAAAACTACGTTGGCATATTTAAGACAAACACTTCCTATACACACTATCCACCGGACCGCCTCCGCTGACGAACAGAAACTTCTACTTCACCTCCATCTACACAAACTCCTCTGGTTCCTCTTGGCTCCTCGATAAAAGAATATAAAAATGTTTTTTTTTCTTCTTTTTGTTTTGTTCAAATGTTGTGTTGTGTAGTAAAATAGATTTGTTTAAGCACTGCACAGTTTCTCCCGGAGAAGATTCCTAGAAACGGATGGAGGAGGAGCAGGAGGAAAGTGGGATTCTCTTTATTATTCTTTTTTTAAACTGATATGGTTTCCATCTCGGTTTGAACTTTCACCTCTCAGGTGAGGACTTGATATGCATCACATGGCACATTTCAAAATAAAAGCCCTCTTATGTTATAGACTAACTGATGATGATTTATTCTCATGAAGGCAGGTTGGACTCTGAAAGAGCGCCACCATCAGGAAACAAAAGGTAATCTCAGTAAATATTTACTTCCTCAAGTTGCTCTAAAACTTGTCTTACAGGAAATGAAATAAACCTGGTTAAATATTTACTTTAATTGTTCTGAAAGCTGTCTGTTCACCTTTAAGCTGAAAATAATCAAAACATAGTAGAGCTGATGCAATTAAAACATCCAGGCAGCTTCACTTCCAGATTGGCTCAAAATAATGTTTTCTACGATGCCACCATATATTTTATAATTACAGTAATTATAAAATAAATTAAAAAAAATTCTAGGACATTTGATTTGTTTTTTCGGCTTTGCTAATTTTGAACATCACTTTATATTTGTAATTTCTTCTCATTTTTTACATCTTAGTATATTGGAAAACAAAAATGTTTAAAAGGGCCTGTGTAAAGTTAAAACAACCAGAAAAATTAAACAATTTTAACACGTCTGATTGCATTTACTGATTTTTATTCAATGTGGAATTTGCTGCCTAAATTTTTATTTTTTTAAGTGCATAATGAATATTTTTAAAACATTCTTTATTTTTAAGCAAATGTGTATATTTTTTTTTACATTTTATTTTCAGATGTGTTCAGATGTCTCTCCATGTGGTTCAGATATTTGATATAAATTTCTCTAAAAATATTACATTTTTTGAGAACTTAGTAATGTCTAATTTCATTCTTTGATGCAAATAATGACTCGGTATTGTGGTGTAAAAATGAACAAAAAGTGGGTTATACATTTTTATTTTTGCATGCAACTGCTAATTTTCGGTTTATTGTCTTGCTTGCAAATATAAAGTATATATTTTAAATTTCAAACTAAAATTGAAGCTGATTTTGCTTTCAGGTGAAGCTGTAAACGTTGCTTTAAACTGACTTTTTGTTTTTTTCTGCAGCTTAAAGCGGTAAAGGTGAACAGACTTCCAGAGCCCTGCAGCGTCGATCCTTCAGAGACCAAACAGGTGAGCTGGAGATATGATTTTAATCGTCTTTTCTGATAAAAAACAAACAAACTTATTTTTCCTCTCCTTTTTGTTCATGTTTGTGCATCAGAGAGCTGCACCTCCATTGATCGGTGAGTACAGTACCACAACTGAATAATAAAAAACAGAAAACGATGGAAGCGTTGAAGCGGGACGTCTCCGGACGGCAGGAAGACTCGCGACTGTTGTTGCAGCTCGACGGAGACGTCCTGATTCTGCTGCTTTTCTTTTCTCTATTTTATCGTCAATATAAAAAAACTGATACAACAAAGACCAAAACCCTGAAACGATGTGAGGCAGTGTTCATCTTTTGCTCAGAATACACAGAAAATATAAAATGCACACACAAAAAAACGTTTTTGGCATATTTTCCATACTGGTTAAAGAGGGAGGGGCGGAGTGGATGCATCACGTTCGCTGGGGCGAGTTTCTATTTGCCTTTAAGACGTAGAAATAAAAACAAAATTATTTCATGTTCCTTTCCAGAAGCACTTTATGAATTTAAACCATCTACTTCACCATTGAACACAGTGGGCGGGGCTAGAGGAAACCTGCCGTCTGATTGGCTGCTTCAAACCTTCAAACCTTGGTACAACAGAGATCAATATCTTCACCAGAAAGTGCAGGAGTAACTTTAGTAGTATAATTAAATTGCAAACAGTTTGTTTACTGTAAGGTCTGAGTGAGAAACTGCAGCTTTTATATCTAGTTTGGTCTGAAATCTCTCAAATTCAGGAGAGAGTGTTAGCCGGTGTTGGCTAATGCTAATCTAGCCTGACAGAACCAGCGAGTTTATTAATGAATTATTAAAGATATAAATGCTGGAGTTGGTCATCTAGAGTTTGTAGTAAATAAAATGTAACTTAAGTTTATTTCTACACTTTCAGTAAACTTGAAAGAATCCTTGCTGTCTGAAACAGCCAATCAGACGCCAGTTTCTCCCTGAATCCCGCCCACTGAGTTTGTTTGTTCCAGAGTAAAAATAAAATAAATTCTCTGTAGCTCTGATAGCTGGTGATGAATTTTTACCCTCTTTTTGCAGAACTGCTTCAATTTGGAGACTTTAAAGTCAAACTACAAAGTCTGAATTGGATGCAAGTCCAGACTTTGATTAGGCCGCTCCAGAACCTTCATTTATTTTTCTTTTGAGCTGTTCAGACGTTGCACACTTTTAGAAAACGTGCAGTTTAGTCTCTTGACCTCTGACCTTAACAGAGGAAAGTAAAACTGAATTTACCAACAAAAAACACTAATCAGTTAACTGTTTAGTGTTTGAGATGTTTTACACCTTTATTTTAATTCCATTCAGTGGTAAAAAATTTCTTTCTGCGTCTTAAAGAAAAGTTGAACCTGTCCAATCAGAGACTCTGTTTAGATGATGATGATGATGATGAAAGCACGTATGTACAGTGATTCCCCTCAATACTCCAAACATTTATCAACAGGCATCGGCATGAAAATACTAAAATCTGCACTAAAAAGCTAATTTCTGTAGTTTAATCTTAAATATTTTTTTCTTTGACTTTAACTCTATAAATACTGAGAAAATCGTAGTTCTCTGTTTTGTTTGAAGGCTCGTCTGCGTGTGGAAACGTCTTCCTGAAGTCGTATGGCAGGAACTTTGTTCACAGGATGGAAACGAACGTCTACTCAGATAAATCGCTGTACAGCCGCTCGGAAGCTGGATTCTACCGGTTCGTAATAAATACATTAAGGCGAAGAATAAATAGAAAATAACTTAAAAAAATCTCGTTAAGCACTGTAGGTGTTGGGTTTGAAAACACTTCAGAGACGTTGGGTCTAGTTGGCGACGTCGTCCTGACCCGGCTGCAGCGGCGCGGTCGACGGCGCTGCCACCATGGCGGCGGTGCTGATGGGTTTCATCCACAGCTGGGGGAGCGTGGCGATGGTCGTCATGGTGACCTGGACCAGCTGGTCTCGCTGGATGAGCCTGATGAGCGTTTTGATGCGGTCGAGCGACGCCTGAGTGTCGCGCTGCAAACCGAGGAGTCGATCCCTCTGGTCCATGCAGACCTGCAGAGAAATGGGGCGTACGGAGGGCCATTAGGGCCAAAAGTAAGGCAGCAAAACACAAAATATTACCAAGTATTTTTGGTCTGCTTTCTAGAGCAAATATCTGTGTTCTTATTTTAAATGTACTAACTTACAAGTAATATTTCATCTTGTTTTAAGTCAGTAATTCTTTAATATAGATGAAAAATGACTAGTTCCCCTGGCAGATCATTTCATTTATAACATGGGGAAAAAAAAATCTTACAAGTGAAATAATCCTCCAGTGGAAGTAGCACTTTTAACATATTAAGGAATTAACATAAAAAACTCCATTATCTTGCTGTAGAGTTTTGTCTGGTTTTTAGTTTACTGAGTGTGTTCCGTTTGTCGAGGAGTGAATGCAAATCGTCTCCGGACAATTTGCATTCACTCCTCGACAAACTGAACACACTCAAATAATAATAACTGATTATTTTTAGGAAGGTGACAAAAGCAGGAAGTGGACTACAGCGCATTGCTTTCTGGGTAAGTACAACCAAAACAAACTTGCTAGCAGGAAAAATGTTGGTAACACTTTATTTGAAGGGGGGTGAATAAGACTGACATGACACTGTCATAAACATGTCATAACACCTGTCATGAATATGAATGAGCCTTCATGAATATTTATGACTGTTGTCATAAAGCGTCATTCGGTAAATTATGACACTTTTAATACAAAGTTGACATTATTCAAAATGTCTTTGACAATTTGACATTAACCAATAAATCATTACTGTTTAAACTTTACCTTTAATAACAAAGTTACCTAATTTTTAAAGTGCAATTAGTAATTATTTTATAACAAATTTATATCAGTAATGGTTTATTGGTTAATGCCAAGTTGTCATAAAAGTGTCATAATTTACCGAATGACACTTTATGACAAGAGTCATAAATATTCATGAAGGCTTATTCATGTTCATGAGAGTCTGATTCACCCCCCTTCAAATAAAGTGTTACCAAAATGTCTTGCAGGCAAGAGAGAAATCGTACAACTGATAAAATCTGATGCCACTTTATTTTTGTTTATATGTTTGAAGAAAGAAGTTGTGCTCAGTTTCCTGTAGTGGTTAATTGGACAGTAAAATACTAGATTTTCTTTTAAGCCAGGTGAAGCTAAATCTTTACCACTTGAAAAGTTCTAGGTGTATGGGGGAATTTTTCTGCCATAATCCAAGAGCACGCATTTTCAGTCAAAGCAGGATTTCATGTCTTTTGTTGTCAAAACTTTATCTTGCAGAACTCTGCTTGCTTTTGGAACCGCCCTTTGGCAGCGTCTCCTTGCAACCCCTCAGCCAATAGAAAGCGTTGTACTGGGTGTGGGTGTGTGGCTACTATTGATTATTAGCAACCTGTGCCACCCACTGGATGTAGGGCGAAACATCAACTTTCTGCTCCGTAGTTCACTAAACATCCACCAGCAGTGCTACTGATAGCTAACAGCTACTGATCTTAGGTAGGAGTTTAACCCAACCAAAGACAGCATAGATCTGTCTATAAATCTATGTAGATATATTTAGATATGTCGTGACTATGTTGTCTTTGGTCTCTAGAATCTGCTAGAAGGAAACAAATGCACCCAGTACAATACTTTCATTCTATTGGCTGAGAGGTTGACAGGCGACTCTGCCAAAAGGTGTTTTCAAAAGCAAGCGGAGAGCACAAGGAGAAAGTTTTGAGAAGACATGTAATCCTGCTCTCAAATTATGGCAGAAAAATTCCCCCATACAGGTGGAACTTTACAGGCGAAGATCATTTTTGGTCTAGTTTCTAGTGAAAGTATTTGTTACACTTGAAATCAGATAAGAACTAACCTACAGGTAACTTTTCAGCATAAAATAGGAGCTTGTTTTAAGTCAATAATTCCTTGATAAAGTGCCATTTCCCTTGCCAGATTATTTCCCCATGTTATAAATGAAAGAATTTGCCAGTGGAACTATTGACTTAAAACCAGCTCCTATATCTTGCTGGAAAGTTACTTGTAGATTATTTTAACTATGCTAATATTTGCACTAGAAACTAAACCAAAAATGTTCGGTTGGGTTTCGTTTTCTGTTTTTACTTTGAGCGTCTTGTTGAGGTTCTTGTCCTGCTCCTCCAGGTGAGCGCACTCCTTTTTCAAGTCGTTGTTTCGTCTCAGCAGCCGCCGCTTCTCCTCCTGCCTCACTACACACAGACACACTCCATGAGAACCAGAACCCGACTCCCCGCTGTAGAACCACCGAGCGCCGACGCCTCACCCGTCTTGTGCGTCACATAGGACTGGACGAAGTTCTGAGGCCACGACAGGTTCTCCTTGTTCAGTACCTGAAAGCAGAAGTTACAGCGTCACGTTTCCGTGGCCGTTGCTGTGGCGACCTCATCGCAGTTGAACTTACCTTCTTCTGGCACTTGGGGCAGTACCAGGCGCCTCTGGGGGGGCTTTTGATGGGCGGGTGGAGGCAGCTGGGGTGGAAGGCTCGGGGGCAGTTGTGGCAAAGCTGCAGCTCTCCGTCCTCCTTACATACGGCGCAGCGATCGTCATGCTCCAGCTCCTCCTGCAAACACCGAAGAGGTCAGCAGAGGTCGCCGAGCAGTGACATCACGAGTCATGTGACCTGACCTTCCTTCCAGCAGAAATCCTCTGTTAGCGTGTGAATGGAGCAGAGCAGAGGTTAGCGCGTGTTAGAGGAGTTAACGGTGAGAAAGTATCGACACGCTGCGTTTAAATCTTTAAATCTAATGGATAACGACGCAGTTTAATGGAAACTATTAGAAAAAAACTCTGTTTTGGCATCACATGCTCAACAACCAGACGTTAACAGTAGATGAAGGGTGATGGCTCGACGCGTTTTTAATTGCATTTATTATTTAAAACAGAAACGCTGCAAATTCTTAACATTTGCAGTGGAAATGCAGCTTCTTTATGCCGTTTTCATTTCG